>NC_088414.1:34980200-35062700 GCF_034236695.1 Oncorhynchus nerka
TGCTACTGCTACTACTGCTGCTGCTGCTACTTCTACTGCTACTACTACTGCCACTGCTACTACTGCTACTGCTACTACTGCCACTGCTACTACTGCTACTGCTACTGCTGCTACTGCTACTACTGCTGCTGCTGCTACTTCTACTGCTACTACTACTGCCACTGCTACTACTGCTACTGCTACTGCTGCTACTGCTACTACTGCTACTACTGCTACTACTGCCACTGCTACTACTACTACTACTACTACTGCCACTGCTACTACTGCTACTGCTACTGCTGCTATTGCTGCTGCTGCTGCTACTTCTACTTCTACTGCTGCTGCTGCTCTGCTGCAACTGCTGCTGCTGCTGCAACTGCTGCAACTGCTGCTGCTGCTACTGCTACTGCTGCTGCTACCGCAGCTGCTGCTGCTCTGCTGCTACTGCTACTGCTATTGCTGCTGCTACTGCTACTGATCCTGCTGCTGCTGCTACTGCTACTGATCCTGCTGCTGCTGCTTCTACTACTATTCTACTACTATTACTACTATTACTATTACTACTACTACTACTACTACTACTACTATTATTACTACTACCACTACTATTAACACTACTGCTTGTACTACTACTATTACTACTATTACTATTACTACTACTACTACTGCTACTACTACTGCCACTGCTACTACTACTGCTACTACTACTGCCACTGCTACTGCTACTACTGCTACTGCTGCTACTGCTACTACTACTGCTACTGCTACTGCTACTGCTACTGCTACTACTGCCACTGCTACTGCTGCAACTGCTACTGCTACTACTACTGCTACTACTACTGCCACTGCTACTGCTACTACTGCTACTGCTGCTACTGCTACTACTACTGCTACTGCTACTGCTACTGCTACTGCTACTACTGCCACTGCTACTACTGCCACTGCTACTGCTACTACTACTACTGCTACTACTACTGCCACTGCTACTGCTGCAACTGCTACTGCTGCTGCTGCTGCAACTGCTGCTGCTACTGCTGCTACCTCTACTGCAGCTGCTGCTGCTGCTGCTACTTCTACTGCTGCTGCTGCTCTGCTGCAACTGCTACTGCAGCTGCTGCTGCTCTGCTGCTGCTGCTACTGCTATTGCTGCTGCTACTGCTACTGCTACTGCTGCTACCTCTACTGCAGCTGCTGCTGCTCTGCTGCTACTGCTATTGCTGCTGCTACTGCTGCTACTGCTGCTACTGCTACTACTACTGCTACTGCTACTGCTACTGCTACTACTACTGCTACTGCTACTGCTACTACTACTACTGCCACTGCTACTGCTACTACTGCTACTGCTGCTACTGCTACTACTACTGCTACTGCTACTGCTACTGCTACTACTGCCACTGCTACTACTGCTACTGCTACTACTACTACTACTACTACTACTGCCACTGCTACTACTGCTACTGCTACTGCTGCTATTGCTGCTGCTGCTGCTGCTACTTCTACTTCTACTGCTGCTGCTGCTCTGCTGCTACTGCTACTGCTATTGCTGCTGCTACTGCTACTGATCCTACTGCTGCTGCTACTACTACTATTCTACTACTATTACTACTACTACCAGTACTATTAATACTACTGCTTGTACTACTACTATTACTACTATTACTATTACTACTACTACTACTATTATTACTACTACCAGTACTATTCATACTACTGCTTGTATTACTACTATTACTATTACTACTACTACTACTGCTACTACTACTGCCACTACTGCTACTGCTACTACTGCTACTACTACTGCTACTACTGCCACTGCTACTACTGCTACTGCTACTACTACTACTACTACTGCCACTGCTACTACTGCTACTGCTACTGCTACTGCTGCTATTGCTGCTGCTGCTGCTGCTACTACTGCTGCTCTGCTGCAACTGCTACTGCTGCTGCTGCAACTGCTGCTACTGCTGCTGCTATTGCTGCTGGTACTGCTACTACTGCTACTGCTGCTACTATTGCTACTACTGCTACTGCTACTGCTATTACTGCTACTACTAAAACTGTTGCTACTAATACTACTGCTACTACTGCTGCTGCTGCTACTACTGCTGCTGCTGCTATTGCTGCTGTTGCTGCTACTGCTCTGCTGCTCTGCTGCTGCTGCTACTGCTGCTGCTGCTGCTACTACTACTGCTACTGCTACTGCTACTGCTACTGCTACTACTACTACTGCTACTGCTGCTACTACTACTGCCATTGCTACTATTGCTACTGCTACTGCTGCTACTGCTACTACTGCTCCTGCTATTGCTGCTGCTACTGCTCTGCTGCTCTGCTGCTACTGCTGCTGCTGCTGCTCTGCTGCTACTGCTACTGCTGCTGCTGCTACTGCTGCTGCTGCTTCTACTGCTGCTGCTACTACTGCTGCTGCTACTACTGCTACTGCTACTGCTACTACTACTGCTACTACTACTGCCACTGCTACTACTGCTGCTGCTACTACTGCTACTACTGCTGCTGCTGCTACTTCTACTGCTACTACTACTACTACTACTGCTACTACTACTTCTACTGCTACTACTACTACTACTACTGCTACTACTACTGCCACTACTTCTACTGCTGCTACTACTACTGCCACTGCTACTACTGCTACTGCCGCTACTGCTACTACTGCTACTGCTACTACTGCTACTGCTGCTACTGCTACTACTACTACTACTACTGCTACTGCTACTGCTACTACTACTACTGCCACTGCTACTACTGCTACTGCTACTGCTGCTATTGCTGCTGCTGCTGCTATTGCTGCTACTTCTACTGCTGCTGCTGCTCTGCTGCAACTGCTACTGCTGCTGCTGCAACTGCTGCAACTGCTACTGCTGCTACTTCTACTGCAGCTGCTGCTGCTCTGCTGCTACTGCTACTGCTATTGCTGCTGCTACTGCTACTGATCCTACTGCTGCTGCTACTGCTACTGATCCTGCTGCTGCTGCTTCTACTACTATTCTACTACTATTACTACTATTACTATTACTACTACTACTACTATTATTACTACTACCACTACTATTAATACTACTGCTTGTACTACTACTATTACTACTATTACTATTACTACTACTACTGCCACTGCTACTGCTACTGCTGCTACTGCTGCTACTGCTACTACTACTGCTACTGCTACTGCTACTACTGCCACTGCTACTACTGCTACTGCTACTACTACTACTACTGCCACTGCTACTACTGCTACTGCTGCTATTGCTGCTGCTGCTGCTACTTCTACTTCTACTGCTGCTTCTGCTCTGCTGCAACTGTTACTGCTGCTGCTGCTGCAACTGCTGCTACTGCTACTGCTGCCACTGCTACTACTGCTACTGCTACAACTACTACTACTACTACTACTACTGCCACTGCTACTACTGCTACTGCTACTGCTGATATTGCTGCTGCTGCTGCTGCTGCTACTTCTACTGCTGCTGCTGCTCTGCTGCAACTGCTACTACTGCTGCTGCTGCAACTGCTACTGCTGCCACTGCTACGACTGCTACTGCTACAACTACTACTACCACTACTGCCACTACTACTACTGCTACTGCTGCTATTGCTGCTGCTGCTGCTGCTGCTACTTCTACTGCTGCTGCTGCTCTGCTGCAACTGCTGCTGCTGCTGCAACTGCTGCTACTGCTACTGCTGCTACTTCTACTGCAGCTGCTGCTGCTCTGCTGCTACTTCTACTGCTATTGCTGCTGCTACTGCTACTGCTACTGATCCTGCTGCTGCTGCTTCTACTACTACTATTACTATTACTATGACGACTGCTACTGGTACTACTTCTACTACTACTACTACTATTACTACTATTACGATTACTGCTATTACAATTACTACTACTACTACTACCACTACTGCTGCTACTACTGCAACAACTATTACTGCTACTATTACTACTAATATTATTATTATTACTATTACTACTACTATTACTACTACTATCAGTATTACTACTACTACTACTATTAATACTATTACTGCTACTACTACTGATACTATTACTACTATTACTTTTACTACTGCTACTAATATTACCACTATTACTATCACTACTACTATTACTATTACTACTATTACTACTACTACTACTACTACTACTACTACTACTGCTACTACTACTATTACTACTACTACTACTACTACTATTACTAGAATTACTACTACTACTGCTACTACTACTATTACTACTACTACTACTAGTACTACTACTACTACTGCTATTACAACTATTACTGCTACTACTATTACTACTACTACTATTACTACTATTACTACTATCACTATTACTACTATTACTCCTACTACTGCTATTACTACTACTACTATTACTAGTATTACCATGAATACTATTAATATTACTGCTACTACTACTATTACCACAACTACTACCATTACTACTATTACTTTTACCACTACTACTACTATTACTGTTACTACTATTACTACTACTATTACTACTATTACCTTTACTACTACTACTACTATTACTACTATTACTGCTACTACTACTATTACTACTATTACTTTTACTACTACTACTACTTCTATTACTATTACTACTATTACTATTACTGCTACTACTACTACTACTATTACTACTATTACTACTACTACTACTATTACTGCTACTACTACTATTACTGCTACTACTACTATTACTACTACTACTACTATTACTGCTACTACTACTATTACTACTATTACTTTTACTACTACTCTTACTATTACCATTACTACTATTACTATTACTATTACTACTACTACTACTACTATTACTACTATTACTACTATTAACATCATGTCTCATAGTCATTTGTGTTTACCATAATCAGTGGTGATCCTCTGCATGCACTCTGTGCTGATTGGAGGACACATCCAGAGGTTGCTGTTGGAGACTGCTCTGGACATGCACCTGACGGACGGTTCCCTGGTGTTCATCCCCTACGACACACTGCTCTACAGCCTGCCCTACAGGGATGTCCGCTACCCAGCCCTCATCAACAACGGCAAGCTGCGGAGAGCATACGACGCTGTCCTGACCGTCACCATGGACTCAGAGGAGAACTCATTCTACAAGGCCTACCAGAAGACTGTGAATGTTGGGGGGGTTCCCAGACACATCAAGCTCCACCAGGTACAACTGAATGAGCTGAGGACAACTGGGGCTTACATGCATAGGCATAGTTTGGGGCTAAATCCTATCAGGCCATTATAGTGTCCATGTTTTTGGACAAAATCCTATCAGGGCATTATGTCCATGGTTTTGGGCTAAATCCTATCAGGCCATTATAGTGTCCATGGTTTTGGGCTAAATCCTATCAGGCCATTATAGTGTCCATGGTTTGGGGCTAAATCCTATCAGGCCATTATCGTGTCCATGGTTTGGGGCTAAATCCTATCAGGCCATTATAGTGTCCATAGTTTTTTGGCTATATCCTATCAGGCCATTATAGTGTCCATGGTTTTGTATATTTGCATTTGTGTAACACGAATATCTTGTGGACAGACTACGTAAACATATCTGACTAAATATCGTTATGTTCTTATTTCATTTTTTCCAGATTTCTCCTCTGTTTGGTACCATCTACAGCTCGATCCTCTTCATGGCTAACGCTCTGCAGAATGTTCGTGATGCTGGGGAGTGGAGGTCTGGAGCCAACCTGGTGCGCCACTCCAGGAACATGGCTTTCTATGGTTTCAGCCAGCGTGTCCGCACCAACGGTTCCGGGGCCAGCTTGTTGAAGTATGTGGTGCTGGACACAGATGGGCAGTCCTGGCCTCTGCTGCCCACCCACTGTGTGGACCTGGAGGCTAGGATGGTGATGTCTCTGGGCCGCAGCATCCACTTCCCAGGGGGTGTCCAGCCCAGCCCAGACTCTAGCTGCTGGTTCATTCCAGGCACCTTATGCACAGGAGGTGAGAACACAGCAAATTGTACTAAATGACAAATGATGGTAGGGGGGCTAAATGCAGACAGATGAAAACACACACTCACACACTGCACTTACGCGCGCTCACACACAGGCAAGTACGCATGTGCACACACACCAGCAAACAGGAGGGGAACAGTTACCATCTGTTCATAAAGAGGACATCTTTCTCTAGAGGAAAGTGGAACAGAGAATTAGATCAGGGTGTGGTGGTATGTTGACATAGTCTGTGATAAGCTAGGTATCTTTTTAAATCAGGTGTGATTCATTATATGATGTTCTACTATGATATGCTTTGTTTTAGGAGGAGTGGATCCATTCCATCTTATCATAGTCTTCCTGTGTATCATTTTGACTATTATCTTCTCAAGTGGACTCTACTACTGTATAAGGTATTCTATTTAAACAATAAGGCCTGAGGGGGTGTGCATGGCTAAGGGGCTGTTCTTATGCATGACGCAACGCGGAGTGCCAGGATACAGCCCTTAGCCGTGGTATATTGGCCATATACCATAAACCCCTGAGGTGCATTATTGCTATTATAAACTGGTGACCAACATAATTAGAAGAGTAAAAAAAATGTTTTTGTCATACCAGTGGTATACCACAGATTTCAGCCAATTAGCATTCAGGGCTCGAACCACCCAGTTTATAATACTGTACAGTGCTTTCCACATATTCTTGTTTGCTATTTTCTACATTTGTATGACTCAAGTTTATATCAGCTGGTAATAGCAGCAACATTTCTCAATATGTCTTCACAGACCTTTAGGTACCTTCTGAACTACTGCTGATGGCACTCCTCCCTCACTCCTTCCTCACTCCTCCTTCACCCCTCCCTCTCCCCTCTGCACCCCTCCTCTCCCCTCCCTCTGCACCCCTCCTCTCCCCTCCCTCTACACCCCTCCTTCCACCTTTCACTTTTAGGAGGCGTATCAACCAGATTAGTTTAGTCAGGGGTCCTGACAAGATCATGCTAACCCTGGCAGATGTGATCTTCATCAACCCCTCACTCAGTAATAAGGTCAGATCCCCTAACTGACAGTGTCTGGAAGATCCAATGGGGTCATATTTAAGTTCCCACATAATGATTGATATACAGCATATGGCCATAAGTATGTGGACACACCTTCAACTTAGTGGATTTGGCTATTTCAGCCACTGCCACCGCCATTGGACTCTGGAGCAGTGGGAACGTGTTCTCTGGAGTGATGAATCACGCATCACCATCTGGCAGTATGACGGACGAATCTGGGTTTGGCGGATGCCAGGAGAACGCTACCTGCCCAAATGAATATTGCCAACTATAAAGTTTGGTGGAGGAGGAATAATGGTCTGAAGGGAAATCTTAACGCTACAGCATACAATAACATTCTAGACGATTCTGTGCCTCCAACATTTTGGCAACAGCTTGGGGAAGGCCCTTTCCTGTTTCAGCATGACAATGCACCTGTGCACAAAGTGAGATCCATACAGAAATTGAGATCAGTGTGGAAGAACTTGACTGCCCGGCAGAGGGCCCTGATCTCAACCCCATAGAACACATTTGGGATGAATTGGAACGCAAACTGCGTGCCAGGCCTAATTGCCCAACATCAATGCCCGACTTCACTAATGCTCTTGTGACTGAATGGAAGCAAGTCCAGCAATGTTTCAACATCTAGTGGAAAGCCTTCCCAGAAGAGTGAAGGGCTGTTATAGAGGCGAAGGGGGGAACAACTCCATATTAATGTCCATGATTTTGGAATGAGATGTTCAAAGAGCAGGTGTCCACATACTTTTGGTTGGACAACACATGCAATTGAAAATATATATATATATATTTTTATATCTTTGCAGCATGACGAGTGGTTTTGTCAATAACCTATGTTTTTCTCTCCATGTTTCAGAAGCTAAGTTTAGATGAGAGCAAAGTGGGTGATATGCGTAGGAAACTCTCAGACACAGATCGTCAGAGCCTCTCTACTCCCTTTGACTCCACCGTCACCCCGGCAACCTATGCAAACTCCAACATAGCCATCTTTGAGGTAACGGGGGGCAGGAGTCTCTCTTCTAAGAATGGTTCAGGGAGTTCTGAGGCTTGTCTGAAAGTTGATTCAGAACTATCAAACACGTACCTTTTTACAGGGAGACTGGGCTTGGATGAAAAGACTCCCGTCTGGAAACTTTAAAGCCATAACTCCCCAGACCAGTGACGTCTTTGAGTTGGTGAGGTTCTACTGTAAAATATACTGCCAGTTACGATGTAAGAAGATTTGATGATGAGAAATCCGTTTGACTATAACTAATGTATCTCTGTTGTCAATTCAAATGAGCCCATTGTCACGGCTCTGTTCTTTCAGATGAAGGACATACGACACGAGAACGTCAACCTCTTCCTGGGGTTTTTCTTTGACTGTGGTGTTTTCGGCATCATGACAGAGTATTGCTCACGTAGCAGCTTGCAGGACTTGCTAAGCAATAGTGACGTTAAGCTGGACTGGATGTTTAAGACCTCCCTGTTATTGGACCTTATCAAGGTAACCACTAGTAGTGGGGTGTGGCCACAATCCCCTCAGAGACATACAGTTACACTATTCCTATAGGAAGACCTGCAGCTGCCACAATGTGCTTTAATCATTTTACATTACAGATTTGTTAGAGTTTAGGTCCCAAAGTTCATTTAATGCCCAACTCACGGTGAGCTACCTTTCTCTCTGACATGACACCAACACGACTTGTTTCTGTCTTCCACAGGGCATGAAGTACCTCCACCACCGAGGGGTTTGTCATGGACGACTCAAGTCTCGGAACTGCGTAGTGGATGGCCGCTTTGTGCTCAAGCTCACAGACTACGGCTACAACAAGATTTTGATGGCACAAAGATTCCCATATGAAGATCCTTCCGCAGAAGGTGGGTGTTAAGACCACTCAAATCAAATCAAATTTAATTTGTCACATGTGCCAAATACAACAGGTAGACCTTACTGTGAAATGCTTACTTACAAGCCTTTAACCAACAATGCAGTTTTAAGAAAATACCCCCAAAAATAAAACATAAAAAGTAAGAGATAAGAATAACAAATAATTAAAGAGCAGCAGTAAATAACAATAGTGGGGCTATATACCAGTACAGAGCCAATGTGTCAATGTGCGGCGGCACCGGTGTTGAGGTAATTGAGGATAATTATGTACATGTACAGTGCCTTGCAAAAGTATTCACCCCCTTGGCATTTTTCCTATATTGTTTCATTACAACCTGTAATTTAAATTTATTTTTATTTGGATTTCATGCAATAGACATACACAAAATAGTCCAAATTGGTGAAGTGAAAGGGAAAAAAATGACTTGTTTCAAAAAATTTAAAATTAAAATTTAACGGAAAAGTGGTGTGTGCATATGTATTCACCCCTTTGCTATGAAGCCCCTAAATAAGACCTGGTGCAACCAATTACCTTCAGAAGTCACTTAATTAGTTAAATAAAGTCAATTTGTGTGCAATCTAAGTGTCACATCATCTGTCACATGATCTCAGTATATATACACCTGTTCTGAAAGGCCCCAGAGTCTGCAACACCAGCAAGTAAAGGGCACCACCAAGCAAGCGGCACCATGAAGACCAATGAGCTCTCCAAACAGGGACAACATTGTGGACAAGTACAGATCAGGCATGGATTATAAAAACATATCCAAAATGTTTAACATCCCACGGAGCACCATTAAATCCATAATTCAAAAATGGAAAGAATATGGCACCACAGCAAACCTGCCAAGAGAGGGCTGCCCACCAAAACTCACAGACCAGGCAAGGAGGGCATTAATCAGAGAGGCAACAAAGGGACCAAAGATTACCCTGAAGGAGCTGTAAAGCTCCACAGCGGAGATTGGAGTATCTGTCCATAGGACCACTTTAAACCGTACACTCCACAGAGCTGGGCTTTACGGAAGAGTGACCAGAAAAAAAACATTGCTTAATAAAGAAAAAAATGTGCAAACACGTGTTGGTGTTCGCCAAAAGGCACGTGGGAGACTCCCCAAGCATATGGAAGAAGGTACTCTGGTCAGATGAGACTAAAATTGAGCTTTTTGGCCATCAAGGAAAACGAAAAGTATGGCGCAAACCCAACACCTCTCATCACTCCGAGAACAACATCCCGATGTTTTTCATCGGCAGGGACTGGGAAACTGGTCAGAATTGAAGGAATGGCGTTAAATACAGGGAAATTGTTGAGGGAAACCTGTTTCAGTCTTCCAAAGATGTGAGACTGGGATAGAGGTTTTACCTTCCAGCAGGACAATGACCCTAAGCTTACTGCTAAAGCAACATTTGAGTGGTTTAAGGGGAAACATTTAAACATTTAAATGTCTTGGAATGGCCTAGTCAAAGCCCAGACCTCAATCTAATTGAGAATCTGTGGTATGACTTAAAGATTGCTGTACACCAGGGGAACCCATACAACTTGAAGGAGCTGGAGCAGTTTTGCCTTGAAGAAAGAGCAAAAATCCCAGGGGCTAGATGTACCAAGTTTATAGAGACAGGAGGCAACAAAACAGGAAAAATCCCAAGGGGGTGAATACTTTCGCAAGCCACTGTAGGTAGAGTTATTAAAGTGGTTATGCATAGATAATAACAGAGAGTAACAGCAGCGTGTGTGTGTGTGGGGGGGGGGGGGGGGGGGCAATGAAAATAGTCTGGGTAGCCATTTAATTAGCTGTTCAGGAGTCTTATGGCTTGGGGGTAGAAGCTGTTTGAAAGCCTCTTGGACCTAGACTTGGTACTCCGGTACCGCTTGCCGTGCGGTAGCAGAGAGAACAGTCTATGACTAGGGTAGCTGGAGTCTTTGATCCTTTTTGGGGCCTTCATCTGACACCGCCTGATATAGAGGTCCTAGGTGGCAAGAAGCGTGGCCCCGGTGATGTACTGGGCTGTACGCACTACCCTCTGTAGTGCCTTGCGGTCGGAGGCCAACAGTTGCCATACCAGGCAGTGATGCAACCAGTCAGGATGCTCTCTATGGTGCAGCTGTAAAACCTTTTGAGGATCTGAGGACCCATGCCAAATCTTTTCATCCTCCTGAGGGGTAAAAGGTTTTGTCGTGCCCTGTTCACCACTGTCTTGGTGTGCTTGGACCATGTTTGTTTTTTGGTGATGTGAATGCTAAGGAACTTGAAGCTCTCAACCTGCTCCACTACAGCCCCGTCGATGAAAATGGAGGCGTGGTTGGTCCTCCTTTTCATGTAGTCCACAATCATCTCCTTTGTCTTGATCACACTGAAGGAGAAGTTGTTGTCATTGCACCATACTGTCACGATCGTAATACGAATTGGAAATATACTCAGACCAGTGTGCAGCGTGATTGCGGGGAGGGCGAGTGCGGGGAGCAGACACAGGACGTACTGGGCTGTGGAGGCGCACTAGAGACCTGGTGCGTAAAGCTGGCACAGATGGTGCCGGAACGATGACACACTCCGTAGGGTGAGTGCGGGGAGCTAGCACAGGACGTACTGGGCTGTGGAGGCGCACTGGAGACCTGGTGCGTAGAACCGGCACAAATTGTACTGGAACAATGACACACTTCACACTACGAGTGCGGGGAGCTGGTGCAGGACGTACTCGGCCGTGGAGGCGCACTGGAGACCTGGTGCGTAGAACCGGCACAAATTGTACTGGAACAATGACACACTTCGCACTACGAGTGCGGGGAGCTGGTGCAGGACGTACTGGGCTGTGGAGGCGCACTGGAGACCTGGTGCGTAGGGCCGGCACAAATTGTACCAGAACAGTGACACACACTTCAGGGCGAGTACGTGGAGGAAACACAGGACGTACCGGACTGGGGAGGCGCACTGGAGGCCAGTTGCGTGAAACTGGTGCAGATGACACTAGACTGGTGTCACGCTCCTCAGCTGCCCGTTCTGTAGCACACACATCGCCACAACCTCTCTCCGGGAAACTTTCGTCAAGTTCCTCCTTCGACTCCCTGACGGTCTCTGGCTCATTCCTCGGCTCCACCGACCACACCGTGTGCCCCCCAAAAACATTTTCTGGCTGTCTTTTGGGCTTACACTGTGGCCGCGAACCCCGGCATCGTCGCTGTCCTCCCTTCTCTCTCTGCGTCTGCTTCCACAGAAGGCTTTCGTCTCCAGTCATAATTTCCTCCCAAGTCCAGGATGTCTTATCCTCCTTTATCTCCTACCAAGCCCAGGATACCGTCTCTTCCCGGGCACGCTGCTTGGTCCTGTTGTGGTGGGATCTTCTGTCACGATTGTTGTACGAACTGGAAATATACTCAGACCATCGTGCAGCGTGATTTGGGTTCCACATGTTTAATAAAGCAAGAAACGAACGTGAAGCTGACTAGGGCTATACAGGCCACTAATACAGTCACCTACCCACAACTAAGGGGGAAAAACAGGCTGCCTACGTATGATTCCCAATCAGAGACAACGATAGACAGCTGTCCCTGATTGAGAACCATACCCGGCCAAAACATAGAACCAGAAAACATAGAAATAAAGAAACTAGCATGCCCACCCTAGTCACACCCTGGCCAAACCAAAATAGAGAATAAAAGCCTCTCTATGGCCATGGCGTGACAATGTGAAGCTCAAGCAGTGCTGAACAGGCAACTACACAGAAACAAGATCCCACAAAACACAGTGGGGAAATGGCTGCCTAAATATGATCCCCAATCAGAGACAACGATAAACAACTGCCTCTGATTGGGAACCATACCAGGCCAACATAGAAATAAATGCACTAGATCACCCACTCTAGTCACACCAAAATAGAGAATAAAAAGGCTCTCTATGGTCAGGGCGTGACACATACGGTCAGGTCTCTGACCTTCACCCTATAGGTTGTATCATCGTTGTTGGTGATCAGGCCTACCACTGTTATGTCATCAGCACTTAATGATGGTGTTGGAGTCATGCCTGACCGTGCAGTCATGAGTGAACAGGGAGAAAAGGAGGGGTCTGAGCACGCACCCCTAAGGGGCCCCCGTGTTGAGGATCAGCGTGGCGGATGTGTTGTTACCTACCCTTATCACCTGGAGGTGACCTGTCAGGAAGTCCAGGACCCAGTTGCAGAGGGAGGTGTGTAGTCCCAGGGTCCTTAGCTTATTGATGGGCTTTGAGGGCACTATGGTGTTGGAAGCTGTCAATGGGAAAGGGCAGTGTGGAAATGGCAGTGAGGAGTGCAATAGAGATTGCATCATCTGTGGATCTGCTTGTACGGTATGCAAATTGGAGTGGGTCTAGGGTTTCTGGGATAATGGTGTTGATGTGAGCCATGGCCAGCCTTTCAAAGCACTTCATGGCTACAGATGTTGGTAGTCATATAGGCAGGTTACCTTAGTGTTCAAGGGCACAGGGACTATGGTGGTCTGCTTGAAACATGTTGGTATTACAGACTCAGACAGGGAGAAAATATCAGTGAAGACACTTGCCAGTTGGTCAATACATTCTGGGATTACACATCCTGGTAATCCGTCTGGCCCAGCGGCCTTGTGAATGTTAACCTGTTTAAAGGTCTTACTCACATCGGCTGCGGAGAGCGTGATCACACAGTCATCTGGAACAGCTGATGCTCTCATGCATGTTTCAGTGTTACTTGCCTTGAGGCGAGCATAGAAGTTATTTAGCTCGTCTGGTATATTTGTGTCACTGGGCAGCTCTCAGCTGTGCTTCCCTTTGTAGTCTGTAATAGTTTGCAAGCCCTGCCATATCCAACGATTGTCAGAGCTGGTGTAGTACGATTCAATCTTATTCCTGTATTGACACTTTGCCTGTCTGATGGTTTGTCGGAGGGCATAGTAGGATTTCTTATACGCTTCCGTGTTAGAGTACTGCTCCTTGAAACCGGCAGCTCTACCCTTTACCTCAGTGTGAATGTTGACTGTAATCCATGGCTTCTGGTTGGGGTGTGTACGTACAGTCACTGTAGGGACGACGTCTTCGATGCACTTATTGATATAGCCAGTGACTGATGTGGTGTACTCCTCAATGCCATTGGAAGAATCCCGGAATATATTCCAGTCTGTGCTAGCAAAACAGTCCCGTAGTTTAGCATCTGCTTCATCTGACCACTTTTTTATAGACCGAGTCACTGGTGCTTTCTGTTTGAATTTTTGCTTGAATGCAGGAATCAGGAGGATAGAGTTATGATCAGATTTGCCAAATGGAGGGTGAGGGAGAGCTTTGTACGCGTGTGTGTGTGGAGTAAATGTGGTCTAGAATTTTTTCCCCCTCTGGTTGCACATTAAACACGCTGATAGAAATGAGGTAAAACTGATTTAAGTTTCCCCGCATTAAAGTCCCCAGCCACTAGGAGCGCCACCTCTGGATGAGCGTCTTCCTGTTTGCGGAATACAGCTCATTGAGCGCGGTTTTAGTGCCTGCCTCGGTCTGTGGTGGTATGTAGACAGATACGAAAAATACAGATGAAAACTCTCTAGGTAGATAGTGTGGTCTACAGCTTATCGTGAGATACTCTACTTCAGGCGGACCTTGAGACTTCCTTAGATATCGTACACCAACTGTTGTTCACATAAATGCATTGGACCCCGCCCCGTGTCTTTCCAGAGGCTACTGTTCTGTCCTGCCGATAGAGTGTATAACCAGCAAGCTGTACTTTGGGATGGTGTTTTCCGGCTTGCAAGCCACCCCCTTTTTCCTCCAATCATAACGATGGTCATTATGGCCAAACAGTTCTATTTTTGTTTCATCGGACCAGAGCACATTTCTAAAAAAAAGTATGATCTTTGTCCCCATGTGCAGTTGCAAACCGTAGTCTGACTTTTTTATGGCGGTTTTGGAGCAATGGCTTCTTTTTTGCTGAGGGCCTTTCAGGTTATGTCGATATAGGACTCATTTTACTGTGGATATAGATACTTTTGTACCTGTTTCCTCCAGCATCTTCACAAGGTTCTTTGCTGTCGTTCTGGGATTGATTTGCACTTTTCGGACCAAAGTACGTTCATCTCGAGGAGAAAGGACGCGTCTCCTTCCTGAGCGGAATGACGGCTGTGTGTTCCCATGGTGTTTATACTTGCGTACTATTGTTTGTACAGATGAACGTGGTACCTTCAGGGGTTTGGAAATTGCTCCCAAGGATGAGCCAGACTTGTGGAGGTCTACAATTTTTTCCTGAGGTCTTGGCTGATTTCTTTTGATTTTCCTATGATGTCAAGGCAACGAGGCACAGAGTTTGAAATACATCCACAGGTGCACCTCCAATTGACTCAAATTATGTCAATTAGCCTATCAGAAGCTTCCAAAGCTTGACATTTTCTGGAATTTTCCAAGCTGTTTAAAGGCACAAAGTCAACTTAGTGTATGTGAACTTCTGACCCACTGGAATTTTGATACAGTGAATTTAAAGTTAAATAATCTGTCTGTAAACAATTGTTGGAAAAATTACTTGTGACATGCACAAAGTAGATGTCCTAACTGACTTGCCAAAACTATAGTTTGTTAGCAAGAAATTTGTGGAGTGGCTGAAAAAAAAGTTTTAATGACTCCAACTTAAGTGTATGTAAACTTCTGACTTCAACTGTATATGTCTGTGTGTGTGCGTGCCTACTTGCCTTTGTGGTTGTGCAGAGCTGCTGTGGACGGCCCCTGAGATCCTACGGAGCCCTCACCCAGGGCTGTGCGGCACCCAGCTAGGGGACGTCTACAGCTTCGCCATCATCATGCAGGAGGTGGTGCTGCGGGGACCTCCCTTCTGTATGCTGGACCTGTCTGCTGAAGGTGTGGATCACTCATCCAATCACAACCCCAAACACAATTTAAAACAACAAAGTAGAAGAGACAGTTTCAACGGTGTGGTTTAATAGGGGTGTGGTTTAATAGGGGTGTGGTTTAATAGGGGTGTGGTTCAATGGGGGTGTGGTTTAATAGGGGTGTGGTTTAATAGGATGTGGTTTAATAGGGGTGTGGTTTAATAGGGATGTGGTTGAATAGGGTGTGTGGTTTAACAGGGTGGTTTAATAGGGGATGGGTGGGTGATTCAGGCTTCATTTGAATGCGTATACATAAATAACGTCTGTTGCATGCATGGTCCCAGTGCTGTCTGTTGGTCCTCCTTGTGGTTCAGGTGGTAGAGCATGGTGCTTGCAACACCAAGGTTGTGGGTTTGATTCCCCACGGGGAGAAATGACAAAAATGCATACACTAACTACTGTAAGTTGCTCAATGACTAAAATGTGCAAAAGAAAATGTCAGTAGTAGATACTGTAGCTTGGTCTTGGTGGGGTAACTCAGAGTGTCTGCTCCGGTCTGTCAGATGTCATCCAGAAGGTGAGGAGTTCTCCACCACTGTGCCGCCCTGTGGTATCACCAGACCACGCCCCCTTGGAGTGTATCCAGCTGATGAAACAGTGCTGGAACGAACAGGCAGATAGGCGGCCGCACTTCAATGACATCTTTGACCAGGTACCTTAGACTGAGACATCAAACAGACCACTCACAATCAGTGTCTTTGAAAAATAAATTAAAAAATAGACTAATATAAGGGAACCTTTTGTCTGTATAAGTTTGACTGGGGGATATAAAAGCATCATTCGACTTCACCTTTAACACATCCCCCATCAATCCCAGTTTAAGAACATCAACAAAGGGAGGAAGACCAACATTATAGACTCCATGCTGCGGATGCTGGAGCAGTACTCCTCTAACCTGGAGGAGCTGATCAGAGAGAGGACCGAGGAGTTGGAGATAGAGAAACTGAAGACTGAGAAACTACTCACTCAGATGCTGCCTCCGTGAATAACAGACAATTACACATACACTCAAAGATACTGACTAGAATGTACAAATGTTTCTCATCAAACAAAGTATACAGTTTCCAACGACGAGAGCCCTAAATGGTATTTCTTCTCTGTTTGCAGATCTGTTGCAGACGTCCTGAAGGTTGGCGGTACTGTGGAACCAGAGCATTTTGAAAATGTAACACTTTACTTCAGCGACATAGTAGGTTTTACCACAATCTCTGCCAACAGCGAGCCTATCGAAGTGGTGGACCTCCTCAATGACCTATATACTCTATTTGATGCCATCATTGGCAATCATGATGTATACAAGGTAAGCCTTTTGCTTAGTCTTGAATTAATGACTTAGTGTGTCTTCTTGTGCACCTTTGTAACCTACTGAAGATATTTCCTCTTCGATTGTAGGTGGAGACAATAGGAGATGCATACATGGTGGCGTCCGGCCTACCTGTTCCCAATGGAGACCGTCATGCTGCAGAGATATCCAGCATGGCCCTGGACATCCTGAGTGCTGTTGGCACCTTCAAGATGAGACACATGCCGGATGTACCTGTTCGCATACGCATTGGACTGCACTCAGGTCAGGGCTCCATTTTAAAGACCCCCGTATGAACAAAATGGAAGAATTTTGAAATCAACACCACAAACTATACTGATGTCAAACATCATAAACAGTCAAACTGCCATGAACTTCCCAGTGCGTTTATATTTTTCTGACAGCGTTGATATGAAATGTCCCCTAGGAACAGGCATGTCACCAGTGCTGTGTGTGTGTGTGTGTGTGTGTGTGTGTGTGTGTGTGTGTGTGTGTGTGTGTGTAGGCCCATGTGTTGCTGGGGTGGTAGGCCTCACCATGCCCAGGTACTGTCTGTTTGGTGACACAGTCAACACTGCCTCCAGGATGGAATCCACAGGAATGCGTAAGACCTGCCACCAAAGAGCCAAATATGGCTAAAAGATTAAGCAATTCTAGGCTGCGTTTTAGTAAGCGCTTTATACCAGACTCCCAAAATAAGATTTTTCCTACCATATTGTTTGCAGCATACCGAATCCATTTGAGCCATAGCACAGCAAAGATCCTGGTGGATCTGAGAGAAGGCTACCAGGTTCAACTTCGTGGAAAGACAGAGCTCAAGGTCAGCTTTGTGCTCCCACTCTCTGGCATTTATATTACCCTCAAAGTAAATCATAAAATGGACAACTGAATACTGTTTTAGTGACTTATCTGTGATAATAATGACCTTGGATGTCTCATGTCTCCACAGGGGAAAGGAATGGAGGAGACCTATTGGCTGGTTGGAAGGGACAGTTTCACCAAACCCCTGCCTGTGCCACCTGAGCTTAAGTCAGGGTAAGGAAAGTCAAAGCTAAGTCCTGAAAAAGGAATGATTATCTTTGTTTCAAGTGACCGTGATCCTGCAGGTATCAAACTACACTAAATGACCAAAATGTGTGGACACCTGCTTGTCGAACATCTCATTGCAAAATCATGGGCATTAATATGGAGTTGGTCCCCACTTTGCTGCTATAATAGCCTCCACTCTTCTGGGAAGGCTTTCCACTAGATGTTGGGGACTTGCTTCCATTCAGCCACAACAGCATTAGTGAGGTTGGGCATTGATGTTGGGCGATTAGGCCCGCATTCGGCGTTCCAATTCATCCCAAAGGTGTTCGATGGGGTTGAGGTCAGGGCTCTGTGCAGGCCAGTCAAGTTCTTCCACACCGATCTCAACAAACTATTTCTGTAAAGACCTCGCTTTGTGCATGGGGGCATTGTCATGCTGAAACAGGAAATGGCCTTCCTCAAACTGCTGCCACAAAGTTGGAAGCACAGAATCGTCTAGAATGTCATTGTATGCTGTAGCATTAAGATTTCCCTTCACTGGAACTAATGGGCAGAGCCCGAACCATGAAAAACAACCCCAGAACATTATTCCTCCTCCACCTAACTTTACAGTTGGCACTATGCATTTGGGCAGGTAGCGTTCTCCTGGCATCCTCCTAACCCAGATTCGTCGTCGGACTGCCAGATGGTGAAGCATGATTCATCACTCCAGAGAATGCTTTTCCACTGCTCCAGAGTCCAATGGCGGCGAGCTTTACACCACTCCAACCGACGCTTGGCATTGCGCAGTTATTGTGCTGTTTGGAACTCGGTAGTGAGTGTTGCAACCAAGGACAGACGAGCTGCACACTTCAGCACTTGGTGGTCCTATTTTGTGAGCTTGTTTGTCTGACTACTTCGCGGCTGAGCCGTTGTTGCTCCTAGACGTTTCCACTTCACAATAACAGCACTTACAGCTGCCGGGACAGCTCAAGCAGGGAATAAATGTGATGAACTGACTTGTTGGAAAGGTTGCATCCTATGTCATGTTGAAAGTCCCTGACCTCTTCAGTAAGGCTATTCTACTGCCAATGTTTGTCTATGGAGATCGCATGGCTGTGTGCTCGATTTAATACAGCTGTCAGTAACGGGTGTGGCTGAAACAGCCTAATCTACTAGTTTGAAGGGTATGTTCACATACCTTTGTATATATAGTGTATGTATCATGAACTGATTTGTATACAAACTGCACTTTACCAGCAGATCAAAAAGAGTTACAAAGGCTGTGTTAAAACAGGCAGCCCAATTCTGATATTTTGTTTCACTAATTGGTCTTTTGACCAATCAGATCAGTTCTGAAAAAGAGCTGACGTTAAAAGATCTGATGTGATTGGTCAAAAGTCCAATAAGTGGAAAAAATATCAGAATTGTGCCGCCTGTGTAAATGCAGCCTCTGACAACGTAAAGTGGATACATGCAGTGCATTATGAGGAGGGTTGGCCAGCTCTGGTCTTGAGTTCCCATGTGTGGCATTTGCTTTACCTCTCCAATGTATGTTTCAGGAAAATGGCTCATGGCTTGCAGATGGAGGAGATCAACCGACACAAGCGGAAGAAAGCGGAACAACAACTTGCCAAGAAGAATAAATGATGTAGAGTTATGCATGAAAAATGTATAGCATTACAAGGTGTTCATGACTAGAGTAGTATCTCAGTGGGATACTCAGTACTTACCCTGATTGCCTTTTTACTCTCCCTGGATTTTTTTCTGCTGAAGATCTTGCTAACAGCTGACTAACGTTGTGTTCTTTCAAACTTAAACGGAGCGCAAGTGGGACTCTCTCTTCAGCAATGACAGTTCAATGGGAAAAAGGCCACAGGCTTTATAAACTGATGTCCCACATCCTTCTTGCTGTCTTTCAGAACAAAGACAGCGAAGGACTTAAAGCATCTCCTGCAGAAAGCGGTGAGGAGGCTCTTTACTGTGCGGACAGTGACTCTGACTCTGGCAGCAGGTTTGGACGAGGACAATGTGATGATGCATCATCACTGAAATGGTTCTTTGCAAGAAACACCTCTAGTGAAACCTGGAAACTCTCTCTCCACTTGTGTTTGCCATTTTGACAATCAAGGACTCTTTTTTTTACAACCATTACAACCATACACTTCCTATAGAAATGAGAGTTTGAAAAGTTATTGCCACAGACTATAGCATGTTGTGCATAAGCAGGAAAGGGGCAAAGGTATATCTAAAGATATGAGCATCTACTAATCAATGGACGTTTTTAGAAATAGACAATGCCTCATTAGGACATGGTGAGTTTGCATTACCGTACAACATACAGTTGGCATCAGTGGACATAATACTACATCACAATATACTGTAGAGATTATTCTACAATCATCATAAGAAGCCCTTCAAAGAGGAATTTGTCTCTGGAGAAGGAGCTATAAATAGCAAATGGGATTTCGTCACTGAACCGTTAAGGTATCACATTTTCTCACCCGCCCCTCACCCCAGTTGTCCATTTCTTCAAGCAGACAGCAAGTAGAAGATGAGTCACTGGTACAGGAGGAAGAAAACACTCTCTACAGTGATTCTCAGTGAAAAGAAAAACATTGTTTTAACCCAGTTGCATGATTTAGCCTACAATCTCTTATTCATCTCGAGAGCATGTGTTCTTCTCCTGTGCTCAAACAAACAAACTGTGGGGCAAATATCTAATAACATACAAGAGTTATATAAGGGTTGTACATGTCTATAGTATTTATTTACCTGTTCATCTGTAAATATGATAGAGTATTGCAACGAGAAACTGAATCTACGTTTCATGACCCACTATGCAGCTGTAGCCGTCTCTAGCCGATCCTGCTGAGCCTTCTGACATGCTTCTCTATAGGTTGTTCCCTTGAGATGAGAAAACAGTGGTTTTACCTATCTATCATCATCGTCTGCATCTAAAAATAAATGTAATTTGAATTGCCAATGGTTGGTTTTGTCACACAGTGCTTGAGATGGTGGGCCCTGCAAGTACAATATCTGGTGATGCAACAATGCAATAAAAGGCGGTGTAGAGGAAGAAATAAAACATGTATTAAACGTACATCTTTGTTTTGCATCAGTTGCCCCCCCAAGGCTGAACGTATAGGTACACCATATGGAGAACGGAATGAGGCCATAGAGGCATATAGATAATCCTACACATAGGCTATCCACATTAAGAAGGGCATAATGGATTAACATTTGCATTAAATCCTTTCAACAGTGAGTGAGACAGAATATATTGTCAACTCTACGTGGGTATCTAGCACCGTCCCTTGAGATTATAAAGCAGATTTGTTGCAAAATATAAACTGGGTGATTAAATCCCTTAATGCTGATTGGCTGACTGCCGTGGTAGATCAGACTGTATACCATGGGTATGACAAAACATTTATTTTTTACTTCTCTAACAACGTTGGTAACCAGTTTATGATAGCAATAAGGCACCTCAGGGGTTTGTGGTACATGGCCAATATACCACAGCTAAAGGCTGTATAAAGGCACTCCACGTTGCGTCGAATTTAAGAACAGCCCTTAGCCTTGGTATATCGGTCATATACCACACCCCCTCGGGCCTTATTGCTATTATATAACAGCTAATAATATAATAGCTCCAAAACACTAAAATAGAGAGATTATGTATAACAATCGGTATATAACCAATCACCTCCACGAGTCAATTATATGAAACGGAAAATACACATCCTAGAGCCTCTAGAGTTGACACGCTGGTAACTTTTGTTAAAAATATATATATTTTACGTTGCATATATTTTTATAGAGTGTTCAAAGATACCACAACTATCGTCAAAGCCAGAGGTCAAATAAATTGATCAATTCACTTTTTTAAACGTTCGGAATCACTAGATCTGTAACTGTTCTGGTAAACCGTACAGCCTGATCAATCAATACGGGATCCTCGGGACGTCCATATCCTAAATCCTAACACTAACCTTAACTCAATAACCCTTACCTTAACTCCTACCTAAATACCATTTTAAATGTCAACTTCAATTTGGGGTACGGACTTCCCAAGGACCGCCTATAGCACGGACCCAATCGAAACGCAGACAGAGTTGTTTTCGTTTTACCGAAGTGCAGCCTACTTTCAGGAGAAATTAGGGATTTCTTCGTTTTCACTGCAATTGCACAGCAGGTGTTGTTTTTATTCGCGAAGTACCTGCTGCTTACCCGAACAGGTAAGGACATGTAGTAAAACATCTAAACATGAAACATGAATGAAGCATGCACAAACTAAGTTACTGAGCACCAATAGCTTTTTGTTTTCCCAGGAATGGCGCGTTGACGATGGCGAAAACACCAGAGAGCAGCGGTGTGGATTTAGGAGATGTTTCCCATAGCTGCAATTCACGAGCTCTGAAAGTTACAACATCAACAACATCATCATCATCACCACCACCATCATCTTCCCTCAGCAGCAGTGCTCACCTTCAGCTAGAGGCAGCATCACCACCACCCCTCCAAGTTCTCCAGTTGAAGAGGCATCATAAGCAGCACCATAGCCATGGCCATGATCTGTTACCTAAGAAGAACCCTCTAGATAATACAGTGAGAGATTTGTTATCATCCTGTGTCTGTGAGGTACCTGCCTCTGGTGGTGTTTCCCAGGACCCGACTGCCTCTGCATCTGCCATGGCCTTAGCTGTCACTACCACAGTTTGCTCTGGTGTTGAGGCTAGAGATGTATGGAAGTCTGGATACCTGAGAAAGATGAAGCACAGCCACAAGAGATTTTTTGTCTTGAGAGGGCCAAGTGACACAGGCCCCAGCCGTTTGGAGTACTATGATAGTGAGAAGAAATTTAGAAATGGAATGAAATCTGTTTGTAAATCTCCCAGTGCTGTGGGTTCTCCAAAGAAGGTGATTTATCTGTATCAATGTTTTACTGTTAGTAAAAGGGTAGATTCTAAACACAAGCACCTGATAGCCCTGTACACTAAGGATGAGCACTTTGTCATGATAGCGGAGAATGAGGAGGAGCAAGAGGATTGGTACCTGGCTCTGAGTGATCTGGTGATCCAGGAGAAAAAGGAGTACCAGGACGCTGAGGAGTTGGATGATGGATACTGGACCGTCTCTCCTGGAGCCATCTTCAAGGAGGTGTGGCAGGTGATTGTAAAGCCCAAAGGTTTAGGACAAACCAAGAACCTGATAGGAGTGTGCCGGCTGTGTCTCTCTTCCAAGACCATTCACCTGGTGAAGATGTGCTCTGAAATGACGTCTGTGAACCTGCCTCTGATGAATGTGCGTCGCTGTGGTCACTCCGAGAGCTTCTTCTTTATGGAGGTGGGCCGCTCGTCCTCCACTGGGCCCGGGGAGATCTGGATGCAGGTAGAATCAGGCGACCCTGTGGTGGCTCAGAACATGCATGAGACAATCCTGGAGGCCATGAGAGCCCTGAGGGCCATCCCTGATTTCAGGCCTCGGAGCAAGAGTCAGTCATTCCCATCAAACCCCTGTGCCGTAGTCACCACACGACGTCAACACCATGGCAACCTCCCACCCAGCCTGACTGGGTTACAGCGCTCTATAAGGGTGGAAACTGTTGTGAGCAAAGCATCCCCACAGAAAGATAAAGGAGATGGAGGCCACAGCCCCAATCAAACTTCTAGCCATGGAGAGGGGACAATGAACCAACTGATCAGCCCAGGGACTGGCACCTTGGCTCTCCGTAATGTCTGCATCAGTAAAAGCCTTGAAGAGAGCCTCAGTCACTGTGCATGCATCTCCACCACCATCAGTGTATCCAGCAGCAGTGGCAATGACTCTGATACACACCCCTGGACCTCTGACACTTCAGTCTTTGGTTCTACCAGCGACAGAGGCTCTGATACACACCCCTGGACCTCTGACACTTCAATCTTTGGTTCTTCCAGCGACAGAGGCTCTGTCTGCGCTGAGGATTTGTGCTCCAACCCATGTGTCTTTCAGCTGTCCAGGAGTAACACCCCTGACTCACTGTTTAACACCACACTCATTGACGAGAACAGCTTGACTGACTACGTGGCCATGGATTTGCAGGTAACGGCTGTGGCCGGGGCTAATCAAGGAGATAGCTGTGATGTGGAAACGTCTAAGCCTGAACATTCCAGACAATACCACCAAACCACCTCATGCACTCCAAAATGCGAAAAATACCTCTCATCCAAGCCCCCCTTCCTCCATATCTATAATCAGAGTAAACTCCCAGTGGGGGAAAGTTATATGCCAATGACTTGTGGACCAGGTCCTCATTATACAGATGACATCCCTTCAGATTACAATGTGACCCCCACTCTTCTTCAAACACCTAGTGCTACCATGTTGCCCTCAGACCAGCTGGGGCCCCAGGGCTACATGATGATGCTTCCACGTAGCTGTTCACCAGCAAAGGACAGCCTCAGTGATGTTGATCATTTAGTGTGTGATGAATACATGAACATGTCTCTCGGGAGCCACATGGATGGTCATATACATGGCTCACTGGGGGCTCTTAAGTCCTACAGCTCCTATTCCTCTCTACCAAGCTCTAACCAGCCTCCTTCACAGAGGAACTGTGAACATGATGACTGTATCTTCACGTGTCATCCTGCAGCTCATCACTGCTCTGCAGTTGAATGGAACAGTAGAAACCCTCTCTGTAGCTCACCTCGTCACTCTGCTCATCCAAGCAGTGATGTGCTGCTGAACCTATCAGATGTGCCTGTGTTGAATGTCACTGGTTTGTCCTTGGACCAGCATGGGGTTGAAGATAGTGACCTGCCCACTCAAACTGAGTCTATCCAGATTTCAACAGATCGTCTCAACTACATTGCTCTCTACCTGAGGGATGATCAGTGTGCCACCTGTGATGTCCCTTTGCCTACCGATGAGGTCACTTCTCCACTTCCTGCACGTACCAGTCCCAGAGAGAGTGGGTCTGGACCTGGTCTCTACACTGGCATAGACCTCCCCACATCAGCAGGACAGACTGCTGCCACCAGACGTTGGCTGTGTTCTTGTCTCCCCTTGTGCATCAATACTGATGACAGTGAGTAAGAGGACAGTTTAAAAAGTGTCAGTGCTGCTTTTGAATCGATACATTATTGAATGAACCAGATTGTGAATACTCGGCCTTGTTGTTTACACGATGATAATGATCAAATAAACAAGTTATTTGTACTCAGTGGAATTGTTCATATAAAAAAATGTTTCTTTACTTCTTTACTTTTGGTGGTTGTTGCTAGTCTGGGTACCAGTTCCACACCTTGTACTCTCTTGCATATGGCACAGAGTACAACAAGTGGGATGTTATCTTAAATGACTGGTACCCAGACTAGGTTGTTGTTTTTTTACACTTGGAGAACATGTTCTTATAGCCCCTTGCAAAGAAGTTTGTTTTTGGCAATTCCAGGGAAATGGAATTATGCCGAGACTCAGATCTTTCACTTTTAAATGTATTCCAAACAAAATCAATTGATTTCAAAGTTGAACAAACCATATAACTCAATGCACAATGACTACTTTTAACAATTTACGCAGAAAGTTATACAAATGTACTTGAAGAACAAACAGTTAAGTGTTAAGGTCAGTAACAGAATGACAGCACCAATGGCACAAACTGTCATTCTCTTAGAAAATGTTTTATCTGCACTGTTCAAGTAAATGTTGTCATTTGTTAAAAGTATTTCTTGTTCATAATTGTATGGTTTGTTCAAGATTGAAATCAGATTTTTTTTGTGAAGTAAAGTTAAAGTTGTGAGTCTTCAGGCAATGTATTGGTTGTCAACTGAAAGAATATACTTTTTGTTGTGTAGGCCTGAATTATTTGTATTTTTCATGAATCAAGAGAGGATGTTTGCATTTTCTTTTCACATTTTTCACAGGGCATTTACTGGATCGTTTGCTCTGTACCTGGACGGAAGTCAGCACGTTTGGGTCATGAAAATTAAAAAATTGTGCCGCATTTTGTATTTAATTACCATGCCCTGGGCCCATATTCACAAAACATTTATTATGCAAAAACTTAAGCCTCTTAAGAAAAAACAAAATGTTTATAACTGCAATTCCAGAACAATATTTAAAGCTTTTTTCCTATAACCTTTTTGAGGAATAGCAACTTTTCTTAAATCTATAGTTAAGGAAAAAATGGCAGTTTAGAAATGTTTTAAAGATTTTTTGAATCTGGGCTCTGGTGATTGCACCCTTTAATGCTTTTATACCATTAATGGATGTAATTATACCATTAAAATAAAGTGAATGCTGTTATCTACAGCTTGTCTTCATTTACTGAGCTGGTTGTACAACAGGTAATATTATAACCATCATAATGCCATTTCCACCACAGAAGTAATAGTTCATGTTCCTTCCTCAGGCTACCATCATCAGTACTTATACAGTGGGGGTGCAGGGATAATATCATAGTACAATTCATCATTAAGGACTTTTGGAAGATTAGTCTGTAAAAAAAGATATCTCTAAATAGAGATCCTGATCAAATCGGTGGACAAGGGTTAGCCGGAAAAAGCTGGAGGGTTAGGTTAATCACAGTAGGAGGTAGTTCTGCTAATGAGCACTCCAGGCTCTAGTCTACACATTCCATTTCTACGAGATAGGGTTAAGAGGCAATATCAACCCTGAGGCTAAGCAAAGTGTTTAAATATCTTTATTGTCAGGCATATTTACATGAGGGTTCCACATCCCACACCTTGGGAAAACCTTTGCCCTCCCCAACCATTGAACACAAATATATTTCAGAGGCACTTTTCTTAATAAACAAGTTATTGGTTGTATGTTTTGTATTTTAACACTGTCTGCATATTTCTGTCTCCCGGCATCAGGAGGTAGTGCTGAGGAAATGGCTTCTTCAGACATATCCTCGTGCCTGTCTTCACCTAGCTCCTTTCCCTGCTGTCTTCACCTAGGTCCTTTCCCTGCTGCAGCAGAGGTGTAGTCTCACTGTACAATGCGGTTCATGCATCTGAGCGGTCTTCGTCTCTCTTGTTCATTAAACAAGTCTAACACAGACAAAGAAAGCCTGTTTCATGTAGACAACCATGGTCCCTGGCTTTGTTTCCTGGTTACAACATAAAAATGAGACAGTCCAAGCTTGTGTTTACTGTATACACCATGTTCCTGACTTCAAATCACATTTTATTTGTCACATGCGCCGAATACAACAGGTGTAGACCTTATAGTGAAACGCTTACAAGCCCTTAAACAATGCAGTTTAAAAAAAGTATTACCCCACCAAAAATTAAGAAATATAAATAATTAAAAAATGTAAAAAATAAAAATAACAAATTCTGTCTTGAGTTGTCTAGGATCTTTCCTAGTTTTTATCGTCTCTTGCTGGGTTGTTAGTGTTTTTTTTGCAAAGTGGTAAGCAGTTTGTGCTTGGTGTTGTTCTGAGGCACTTCTACAGCACAGTATGGAACATGGGAGCCAAGGTAATCCACCCAATCACCATCCACTGGAATGAGCAGAGGGGAGCGAATGGGAGGCTGGTCACACGTTGAGGATCTCAAACTCCTCTTCAGACTCAAACAGCTTGTCGGTCGATTCGATGAACTCTGTTCGAAAAGAGAACAGTAATCAGTTTGACATAACCCACTTAATTTTGGTTAGCATGTGTCAGTTGAGTTTAAACACTACATAGGAGTTTCAATGAGGTTCAAGAAATAAATGCACTTCATGTATAGACCTATACTGTCACTTGGAAACAATATAGGGAAATACCAGAGAGTGGAAGCTTGATATTTGCGGCAAGGATTGCTTGTTATTGGTGTAATATTAGTGGATCTGTCTGGTAGGTATGCTCATACCTGCCCCTGTGGTCTGGACCTCTGGTTTGGTGGGAGGAACGAAGGGGGGCCAGTGGGGCGGGTGATTCTCCACCAGCTCAAACATCCTCAGGTTCCTCTTCATCTGAATCTCCTTAAAAAGGACAACGACATGGGTCTCAACCACCGGACAATATTAATCTACATACAATTGTGACTTGGGTGGAAGACTCTTACCTGCTGGACCAGGTTACACCAACTGTCAAAGTCATCTTCACTCTTACAAAAAAATCCCTTGGGGGGGAAAAAAAAAAAGACAGAATTTTGATTAGCAATTATGTGGCAAAATCATCACCACAGTATAAAAAATCATCACCACAGTAAAAAATCATCACCACAGTAAACAAACTCATCACCACAGTATACAAAATCATCACCACAGTATACAAAATTCCCATTAGAGCAACTTTTTAGAACACACCAGCATGCACTTAAAATTCAACTATGAAAACAAGGCCCATGAGATAGGAGGCTCAGTGGAATAACAGTTTGTGGTGGTCGGTGTGTGGGTACAGCTCTCACCAGGGCCACAGAGGGATCCAGGTTGGTGATCTTCATGCGGCGTGGGCTCCTCAGACAGTGGTAGCTCTGGTCGTCCACTCCACTGCCAGCCTCAGCCTCCACGGCTGACTGGGTGGTGTGGGGGTCCAGGTAGATCAGCTCCTCTCCTGGAGAACACAAGAAGGCCTGCTGAACATGTTGGCTAGACAACTCACAGGTTTATCTCCTTTTGTTACTACCTATTTGGGAACCTTCAGTTCCGGTTTCCTCTTAGACTCACCTACAAATCCGATGAAGTAATAAGCCAGATTGGGCTTTCCTCCCAGCACACCACAGGACTGTGGCATTTTAAAACACTCCTGAATGGGACAACACATGGAGTCAGTACAGAATAACTATTTAAAGGCAACAGTAAATGCAGGAATATTGCATAGTAGTTTAGTATCAATAGAATAATAAGAGAAATCCCCAATCCCATCACAGAAAGCATTGATGGCCCAGTACCTTGAGGGCCTGGATGTAGACAGGGTTGATGTGGTTTATTCCCATGCGGAGTGGTATGACCAGCAGTAGGGGTCTCCAGTCAGAATGGGACTGGGAATGTGGACAAGTCGTGGCTCTATGCCCATCCGTGTGAGAACAGGCTTGTTCTGGTGTTTCCCTAGAGGTGAAGGGTTCCTGCCAGCCACAGGGTCTGGGCCGTAATCTGCTCTCACTGCTTGCCTGGCGACACTGCTTCTCTGGAGAGGACATGGAAAGAAAACCTTTGTGTCTTTGGAATCACAGCTTCACCACTGTCCTCATATACAGAAGGCTCAGAAGGTACGAATACAAAAATATACATACAGTGCCTTCGGATAGTATTCAGACCCCTTGACGTTTTCTACATTTTGTAGGCTACAGCCTTATTTTAAAATTGATAAAATAGTTTCCCCCCCTCAATCTACACACAATACCCCATAATGACAAAGCAAAAACAGTTCTCTTAAAAATGTAAAATATGACATTTACATTAGGTATTCAGACCCTTCATTCAATACTTTGTTGAAACATCTTTTGCAGCGACTACAGCCTCAAGCTTGGCACACCTGTATTTGGGGAGTTTCTCCCTTTCTTCTCTGCAGAACCTCTCAAGCTCTGTCCGGTTGCATGGGTAGCGTCGCTGCACAGCTATTTTCAGGTCTCTCCAGAGATGTTCGATCAGGTTCAATTCCGGGCTCTGGCTGGGCCACTCAAGGACATTCAGAGACTTGTACCAAAGCCACTCCTGCGTTGTCTTGTTTGTGTGCTTATGGTCATTGTCCTGTTGGAAGGTGAACCTTCGCCCCAGTCTAAGGTCCTGAGTACTCTGGAGCAGGTTTTCATCAAGGATCTCTCTATTTTCCTTTTTTGGTTTTTCTACTTGCAGCTCAGATGGGAGTTGGTGTTTCCGAACTTCTTCCATTTAAGAATGATAGAGGCCACTGTTCTTGGGGACCTTCTTTGCTGCAGAATTTTTTGGGGTACCTTTCCCCAGATCTGTGCCTCAACACAATCTAGTCTCTGAGCTCTACGGACAATTCCTTTGACCTCATGGCTTGGTTTTTGCTCTGATGTGCACGGTCAACTGTGGGACCTCATATAGACAGGTCTGTGCCTTTCAAAATCATGTCCAATCAATTGAATCTACCACAGGTGGACTCCAATCAAGTTGTAGAAACATCTCAAGGATGATCAACAGAAACAGGATGCACCTGAGCTCAATTTTGAGTTTCATACAAAGGGTCTGAATACTTAAATACATTTGCAAAGATTTCTAAAAACCTGTTTTCGCTTTGTCATTATAGTGTACTGTATATAGATTGCTGAGGATCATTTTTTAAAATACATTTTAGAATAAGGCTGTAACTTAACAAAATGTGGAAAAGTCAAGGGGTTAGAATACTTTCCGAATGCACTGTATATATTTAGCAAGTGAGGGAAAAAAACGTACTGATGTCCTCGATCACCACGGTGTTGTCCATTGACACATACACAGCAAGAGAATTCCAGTCATCAAATAGCGCAAGTTTCCTGACGAGAGATAGTAGGTTTATTTATGCCACAAACGTATTTGTGCTAGAGGTCACACTACTAACATCTGACAATCAAATGTTCTGAAATGAATTAATCTCGGTTACCCAGAAGTTACAATTCTCGAAAATTGTCACTTCCCGTTTCCACGTGAATCTGTCCACGAGAGATTAGATATGAATAGATCAGTCTTAAAACATGCATATAAAATACTTACTTGAGCACTTGTGCAACTGTGTTTGGGCCATACCACTCTCCTACAGACTTTCCTTCACCAACTCCCATCTGAGCTGCAAGTAGAAAACCAAAAAATGAACACCAAGCTCACTCCAGAAGGTCTAAGTCAGGGATGGGCAACTGATGGGGGTGGGGGCCACAACAAAATCTGAACTCATCATGGGTGGGCTGCAGTGGCTCGCGGGTCTGCGTACCCATATCCTCACCTTGTGAGCAAAACATTTTAGCGGCCCTCTTGACAGCGGAGAGAAAAAGTTTGAGTTCATTTCCTGAATCTACACATTTTACCATAAGTTAGAGAGAAATGTTTGCAGTTTTTAATAAGATATCTGAGTGAGAGTGACTAACAAAATCAATGGGGGCTCCCAGGTTGGTAATTCAACCAAGATTACCACAAGTTTAGATAGATTGGTAAATTAGTCCAGGGGCCAGCTAACAAATGTTAGCTGACATGAACTAATTGAGTGGCTGTCAGTGACTGACATAACAAACAAACAAACAAAATGAATGATGCACAACAAAAATGTTGAAATTGCACCTTGTGTATTCTACTATTCAAACTATTTTTGTGTCTTTGGAAATTGATCCGCAGGCCTACATCCCTGGTCTGTCTTAGCTTCTTTCTAGCCTGTCTAGCCGGTCATTGATTCATCATGCTATTTGATTTTCCTTCAAGTTACACATTTTTACTTTTGGAGGACAGTCATCCAGAATATGATAGGAATGTGATAGAAAACACTTTTATCTGCTGATTCAGGGTACTTTACATGTGGTCAGACCAAGGTAAAGGCAGGGTTAGGTTAGGACTCTCTCTTACCCATTTGGTGTATGGAGTAACAGCTGTCTTTCCTATCCAGGAAACAGTGGAGGATACGATGGTACTTCTCCGGCTGTCCTCCCTCTGCCCTCCAACGCCAGGCTACAGCAGGAGAACAGGCCACAATCACTGTGTCATTCCCATACCCTGTCTAATAAAACCCTTTTCTCTTTCTCACTGTTGAATTGATTACATCGTAGACCACATATCATGACCAGATGAATCCTTCACATATAGTGCATTCGGAAAGTATTCAGACCCCTTGACTTTTTCCAAATTTAGTTTTTGATTAATTTTCTCAAATGGATTAAATTGTTTATTCCCCTTTCATCTACACACGATACCCCATAATGACAAAACAAAAAAAGGTTTAGATTTTTTTTTTAACATACAGTACCAGTCAAAAGTTTGGACACACCTACTCATTCAAGGGTTTTTCTTTATTTGTACTATTTTCTACACTGTAGAATAGTTGTGAAGACATCAAAACTATGAAATAACACATATGAAATCATGTAGTAACCAAAAAAGTGTTAACAAACCAAAATATATTTGATATTTGAGATTCTTCAAAGTAGCCTCCCTTTGCCTTGATGACAGCTTTACACTCTTCTCAACTACCTTCATCTGGAATGCTTTTCCAACCGTCTTGAAGGAGTTCCCACAAATGCTGAGGACTTGTTGGCTGCTTTTCCTTCACTCTGCGGTCCACCTCATCCCAAACCATCTCAACTGAGTTAAGGTTGGGCGATTGTGGAGGCAAGGTCATCTGATGCAGCGCTCAATCACTCTCCTTCTTGGTCAAATAGCACTTACACAGTCTGGAGGTGTGTTGGGTCATTGTCCTGTTGAAAAACAAATAATAGTCCCCACCAAGCGCTAACCAGATGGGATGGCATATCGCTGCAGAATGCTTATGGTAGCCATGCTGGTTAAGTGTGCCTTGAATTCTAAATAAATCACAGACAGTGTCACCAGCAAAGCACACCATCACACCTCCTCCTACATGCTTCACGGTACGAACCACACATGCTGAGATCCATTCACCTACTCTAGGTCTCACAAAGACACGGTGGTTGGAACCAAACTTCTCAAATTTGGACTCAGACCAAAGGACAGATTTCCACCAGTCTAATGTCCATTGCTTGTGTTTCTTGGCCCAAGGAAGACTCTTATTATTATTGGTGTCCTTTAGTAGTGATGTCCTTTACTGTCCTTTAGTAGTGGTTTACATTTACATTACATTTAAGTCATTTAGCAGACGCTCTTATCCAGAGCGACTTACAAATTGGTGCGTTCACCTTAAGACATCCAGTGGAACAGCCACTTTACAATAGTGCATCTAAATCTAGTAAGGGGGGGGGGTGAGAAGGATTACTTTATCCTATCCTAGGTATTCCTGAAAAAGAGGTGGGGTTTCAGGTGTCTCCGGAAGGTGGTGATTGACTCCGCTGTCCTGGCGTCGTGAGGGAGTTTGTTCCACCATTGGGGGGCCAGAGCAGCGAACAGTTTTGACTGGGCTGCGCGGGAACTGTACTTCCTCAGTGGTAGGGAGGCGAGCAGGCCAGAGGTGGATGAACGCAGTGCCCTTGTTTGGGTGTAGGGCCTGATCAGAGCCTGGAGGTACTGAGGTGCCGTTCCCCTCACAGCTCCGTAGGCAAGCACCATGGTCTTGTAGCGGATGCGAGCTTCATCTGGAAGCCAGTGGAGAGAGCGGAGGAGCGGGGTGACGTGAGAGAACTTGGGAAGGTTGAACACCAGACGGGCTGCGGCGTTCTGGATGAGTTGTAGGGGTTTAATGGCACAGGCAGGGAGCCCAGCCAACAGCGAGTTGCAGTAATCCAGACGGGAGATGACAAGTGCCTGGATTAGGACCTGCGCTGCTTCCTGTGTGAGGCAGGGTCGTACTCTGCGTTTCTTTGCAGCAATTCGACCATGAAGGTCAGATTCACGCAGTCTCCTCTGAAGAGTTGATGTTGAGATGTGTCTGTTACTTGAACTCTGTGAAGCATTAATTTGGGCTGCAATTTCTGAGGCTGGTAACTCTAATGAATTTATCCTCTATAGCAGAGGTAACTCTGGGTCTTCCTTTCCTGTAGCGGTCCCCATGAGAGACAGTTTCATCATAGCGCTTGATGGTTTTTGTGATTACACTTGAAGAAACTTTCAATGTTCTTGAAATTCTCCGGATTGACTAACCTTCATGTCTTAAAGTCATAATGGACTGACGTTTCTCTTCGCTTATTTGAACTGTTCTTGCCATAAAACAGACTTGGTCTTTTACAAAATAGGGATATCTTCTGTATACCCACCCTACACAACTGATTGGCTCAAACACATTAAGAAGGAAAAAAATTACACAATATAGCTTTTAACAAGGCACACCTGTTAATTGCAGCCAACATGTGCTCAGCATATGTGGGAACTCTTTCAAGACTGTTGGAAAAGCTTTCTAGGTGAAGCTGGTTGAGAGAATGCCAAGAGTGTGCAAATCTGTCATCAAGGCAAAGGGTGGGTACTTTGAAGAATTTGTTTAACACTTTTTAGGTTACTACATGATTCCATGTGTTATTTCATAGTTTTGATGTCTTCACTATTATTCTACAATGTAGAAAATAGTATTCAGACCCTTTACTCAGTACTCTCTTAAAGCACGTTTGGCAGCGATTACAGTCTTGATACTTCTTGGGTATGACGCAACAAGCTTGGCAAACCTGTATTCGGGGAGTTTCTCCCATTCCTCTCTGCAGATCCTCTCAAGCTCTGTCAGGTTGGATGGGAAGCGTCACTGCACCGCAATTTAAAGGTCTCTCCAGAGATGTTCAATCGGGTTCAAGTCCGGGCTCTGGCTGGGCCACTCAAGGACATTCAGAGACTTCTCCCAAAGCCAATCCTGCATTGTGTTGGCTGTGTTCTTAGGGTTGATGTCTTGTTGGAAGGTGTACCTTCACCCAGGTCCTGAGCAGGTTTTCATCAAGGATCTCTCTGTACTTTGCTCCATTTATCTTTCCCTCGATTCTGACTAGTCTCCCAGTCCCGCCGCTGAAAAACATACCCACAGCATGATGCTGCCACCACCGTGCTTTACCGTAGGGATGCTGCCAGGTTTCCTCCAGATGTGACGCTTGGCATTCAGGACAAAGTATTCAATCTTGGTTTCATCAGACCAGAGAATCTTGTTTCTCATGGTCAGAGTCCTTCAGGTGCCTTTTGGCAAAGTCCAAGCGGGCTGTCATGTACCTTTTACTGAAGAGTGGCTTCCGTCTGGCCACTCTATACTGATTAATGGAATGCTACAGAGATGGTTGTCCTTCTGGGAGGTTCTCTCATCTCCACAGAGGAACTCTGGAGCTCTGTCAGAGTGACCATCAGGTTCTTGGTCACCTGCCTGACCAAGGCCCTTCTCCCCCGATTGCTCAGTTTGGCCAGGGGGCAGCTCTGGGAAGAGTCTTAGTGGTTCCAAACTTCTTCCATTTAAGAATGATGGATGCCACTGTGTTGTTGGGGATCATCAATGCTGCAGACATTTTTTGGTACCCTTCCCTAGATCTGTGCCTCGACACATTCCTGTCTACGGACAATTCTCAAGGATGATCAACGGAAACAGGATGTACCTGAGCTCAATTTTGAGTCTCATAGCAAAGGGTCTGAATACTTATGTAAATAAGGCATCTGTTGTTGTTTTTTTTAAAATACATTTGCAAACATTTCTAAAAAATAGTTTTCACTTTGTCATGATGGGGTGTTGTGTATAGATTGATAAGGAAAAAATATATAATTTCATCCATTTTAGAACAAGACTGTAACGTAACAAAATGTGGAAAATGTCAAGGGGTCTGAATACTTCCTGAATGCACTGTATAAACACCCCCTTTGCTAATGCAGTTCCATACATCCCCACCCCATGCATGACCCTGTCCCCTCCTCACCTCGTCCCAGCTGTGAGCATACCAGGGCCTGAGCAAGGATCATCTGCCCACAGCGTAGCATGCATCCCCAGCCTGCATCTGAAGAGGGGCCTGTTCCCCCTGGATCAAACCAAGATAGACACTTAAGATTAAGAGCACTTTGTTGGTCAATTGCACACAAGATCCAACCCAAATCTGACTTCCGCTATTAACCCAACTCCTCCAAAAGAGTACATATAGAGGTTTTGGAAAGGTGTGGGTGGCTGTGGATGACCGCGCTTGGCAACCGGGGAGCTGTTGTGTGGGGGGTTAAGTGCCTAGCTCAAGAGCACAATGGCAGGCAATAACATCTAGGATTTGATACCAGCAGCCCTCTGGATGTCAGTTCACTTCCCAGTTCACGCTGTTGGCAGGGTTAGGGATACTCACACACAGTGCTTTTAACATAGTGTTTTCAACGTACATGTGGCATACATGATTACATTGTGTATGTTCATTTATACAATAATTATTATTCAACATGTCCTCAACTGGGATTTGAACTCACAAACTGCCACGCCACCATATGTCTGTGTCTGGTGTCAGTTAATCTGATTATTCTCATCATTGACTTTACTTACTTATTTCAGCAATTCAATTACATTCTGTATAGTGGTCTAACGTTGGTGGGGCATATTAACCTGTTTAAATGATACTCCTGAATCACTATGATGAATAGAATATTTGTATAATTATTATTGTATATATATGAACATACACAACGTAATCATGTTTGGCAAAGTGTGTAAAATATGCAAGTTGAAAACACCATGTTAAAAGCACTGTGTGTGTGTGTGTGTGTGTGTGTGAATATCCCTAACCTTGCCAACAGACAAAAATATTTTTGAATGGATCAGTGGTTCACCAATCAGGAGCTTGATGGGCTTGGCAACACCAACAAGGCATGATGTGTAATGAAAAATATTTTTGGAGAAAGTTTCTTTGGGACCATCAGGCGACGTCCTGATGCCAGATACACGGAAATGTTCTTGCAACGTTCCCATGAAACGTGTCTAGAACATGAATATCTTACATTCTAAGAACATGAAACGTGTCTAGAACATGAATATCTTACATTCTAAGAACATGAAACCATGTTCTGTGTATGTTTTGTGGGACGTTGACGGAATATTCTTCTAACCCTCAGAAAACTGGACACAGGAATGTTCTTTCAAAGTCCCATAAAACACATCTAGAACAGTATTGTTGCATATTCTGAGAACATCGTAACCATGTTCTAGATAAGTTCTGCTTGATATTAAGGGAGCGTTCTCCTAACTTTTAACACCAAAACATTATAAAAAGGTTCTCAGAAGGATGTTGCCAACATAGATAGAATGTACCCCTAACTCACAGAAAACTGGACACTCAAACATTAGGGAAACATTACAAAAACATTCTCCATCTCCCTAGAATTGTTAGCTGGTTTTACAGATTTACATAACATCTGCCTGTTTCACTCACCTATGGGAGAGAATTTTTTCCTGTAGGTAAACCATAGCCGCGAGTGGACGTGTGATAGTAGCTCCGTCTTTCCTGTGAACACAACATGAAAGACTGTCATTCCTTCATTCAGTTTTTCCCCCCACATATAAATTACAATATGACTGCTAGAAGATGCCAGTCTACCTGTTTTAGCATTGTAACACTCTCCTAAAACCCACACAGGTTCATCTGTGTCAGGCAAGTCTTCAAGGAACTCCGAAAACACGTTTATCTGGTTTTCATACTTTGCTAATACTTAAACGAGACATGGAAAAGGGGAGACATGAAAAAAACTTGTCAAGAAACATACATGTGAGATACACCAGTTAATTAATAAAGTTTTACACTATTTTTTCATATGCGGTGATAGCTGCAATTTGACATTATAATTTAGGTTCGCTGAATTATTTGTAATTGCCAGATCACACACACACACAATAATGTAGGTTGTACATAGCCAGCAGATCCAACCCACTGTTTTACAGCAGCACTAGGGTCGAAACAGGGTTCCTGTGTACATTAAGACCCGCGAATGCCGTGCGATTAATGTCTCAGGAATCGTACCGTTGTATTCAGAATTGTCCCGATATCTAACTTAAACCAAGAAGATTAAACGACTGCTAGTTTAATAGTAGTCGTTCAATCTTTTCAGTGTAACAGTTGGGTTAATGGAACAATTCTAAGTACAACGCAATTCTCATTCCTGGATTGAGGTATGTTTTCTGAGACATTTCTGGCACCGGCATCACAGGAAGCCTGTCTGACCCTAGTGTATTTCTAAGCAAGCAGGTCGGATCTACTGGCTAGGTTGAACTACTACAGTACAATACTGTATTTGACCAAATTATATAACATCCTTACTCACTCTGGGAAAACAAATCTCATCCCACTTCAGAAAAGCATGAAATACTTTCCACTGACAATGCTCTGCTTTCAAAATGTTATGAAAGCCGCCGGGTAGACAATTAAGCGAAACAGGCCACCAAAGAAACAATGCAATGGCTAAACTTGTACATCAGCCATGGTCAGTTAACGACCAACATCTTTAGAAATTACATTTTGGGCGCAATGGCAGCACGATTTGTCAATGCATGTAAGGGACTAAGAGGAAGGCGCACAATATGTGAATAAAGTAGTATTTTTAGTGGCTATTACCTGCCTCCATCCTACGGCTGTCATCGGTGAAAATACCTATCTGAAGCTAGCCACAATAAGGATTAGCCACAATAGTGAAATTTACGGTTAGACTTCAAAATAACAGTCCCTAATTTAAAGCGATGCAAATGCATACAAATATTAGAATCATGCCATATTTGGACTAGATCATGCTAAACAAGGTTGGAATGTTGTTATATGAATTCAACAAAATACAATAATTAGTTAATTTGACAAACAAAAGTCAAAATCAGCAGAAATCTCACTCATTATTCACAATTCATTCATTAATAATGGTAGTGTCCACATTAATGTGGAAGTGTTCAGAAACATGTTCTATTTTTATTTACAATAAAAGTGACTCCAAAATGACACAATACATGTATTTACCATTCATTTCTATTGTAAATCATCTGAAACACAACTAAAACAAACAGCAAATGCATCCAACAAGTTTGTAGTCACACGCTTGATGTAATCATTGCGTGCTATGAAATGGGACCAAATCAAATTTGTTTTACTACTTTAATACACGTCTAAGTGAATTTGTACCAATACTTTTGCCCCCCTAAAATGGGGGGACTATGTACAAAAGGTTCTGTAATTTCTAAACGGTTCACCCAATATGGAAGAAAATACCCTCAAATTAAAGCTGGCAGTCTGCACTTTATCTTCATAGTCCTTTTATCTTTTCAAAGACGTCCAAAGTGCTGGTGCACAGAGCCTAAACAACAACAACATTGTCACTGTCCCAATACTTGGAGCTCACTGTAAGTGTGCCCCAAACGCAATTCTGAAGTCTAAGCTGATTTGTAAATGTTCTGTTAAATTAACTAATTATTGTTTTTTGTTTAATTTATATAACAACATTTCAACTTTGTTTAGCATTATGTAGTCCCCAACATGGTGGCATGATTCCACTATTTGTATCCATTTGCGTCACTTTCAATGAGGGACTTTATTTTGAAGCTGAAACGCAAATTCCACCGTTGTGGCTGGCTAATCCTTATAGTGGCTAGCTTCACATAAGTGGTAAATGGCAGGATACAAACATACAGGATTACCTCTTGGGTAATGTAGTTCAAATGTGTTTGTCATCCATGACAAATAACATTAACCATTATAAACTACATCAACCAAAAACATAACGAAACCAAGCTGGTGTTTCCAGATATCAGACATTACATGGTACTCTGGTTTTTGTATTTTTTTCACCAATTGATAAATAATTCTTATAGGATAATTTGCTAGAGATATCTCTTCCCCATTCGTAAAATATACATGTGCATTGTCTTGATCCTGTAAAACATTCGCCTATTATATTTCTGCGTGGGGTTACACTCTTGTGGCTACAATGTATTATTCAGCAAACTGTAACGTTTTTGTGTCAATCATAATCTCTCATCGACGGATTCTCATGGACATGAAACGGCGACATGACACACTTTCACGAAATAATTGTACTTCAGGGTAACCAAGATTATGTAAATCAGGAAAAACATTTTATTTTTTATTTGTTTATGTCAATCAGAATATACCATTGTGGGTTTGTTCGACATTGCAGGCGACTGCCGACTGGGTGACTGATCTACAAACCACCTTGCATCATAAATAACAAGTCATTATTATTTGTAGATCAGTCAGTCACAATTTACCCATGATACATCATGGTTTTTATGCGTTCGTTCTCATTCAACCTCAGTGTCTCGAACACGGCAACTAGCGGGCTGTATGGCTCATTGAGCTACATTTGTTGCCAGTGGCACAGACCGTTTCTAAACCTGTGCTGTCTTTGGCAGTTAGCCTACTACTTTTGTACACGATACTGACCCCCTAGTGCCAGGAACTTAACAACACTACCATGGACATCCCGTCTGCATCTACGTGAACCGCGATAGAGGGCTAGTAAGCAAGCAAGCTAACTTTTTGCCTGATTAAAAACAACATCCTCTTGATGCGTGATTGCATTATTAATACAAATAATGGTTTAGACGATTATAAGCTATAGTCATGAATCTTCGGGGATTCTTCCAAGATTTCAATCCCAGGTAACGTAAAGAGAAATATAACGTCTCTACGGCTATGCTAACTAACGACGTTAGAGCTAGCCAGCATATCTGTGTTGGAAAGCGCCTAGCCAGATAACGTTAGCTAGTTAGACTGCCTACTACTATTCAGTCATTGACTATCTGAACCGGTGAATCATGACAGAACGAACTATCTGAAGTTAACTAAACGTCGTTAGCTAGCAGCTTCGGTAACTGGTAAGGTCAGCTAGCTATTATATTGGGGAAGAACAGCATAAGCTAGCCAGTTAACGTTAGCAAGTTTAGCAAATGTTGTTGGCTTGCTATCCAGCCCTGTTGTGTGTTGCTGTCAGTCGTTTAGTATTAGTTAGTTCTTGCATGTTAGCGAGATAATTAACCAACTGAATGGCCTAAATGGCTAATTCCACATAGTTCAGGTTCCTTGATCTGGAATCGCATGGGGGGGCGCATTTGTGTACCAATGATGATGAGTAGCAAGCTAAATTGATTGCTGAATAGATTAATGGCGATAATTGTTTTTCTCCTCATTTAGTAAGTTCCTCATCTATGCCTGCCTGCTACTGTTTTCGGTTCTGCTGTCGCTGCGTCTGGATGGCATCATCCAATGGAGTTATTGGGCTGTCTTTGCCCCCATATGGCTATGGAAGCTCACGGTCATCATCGGTGCCTCAGTGGGCACAGGCGTCTGGGCCCACAACCCACAGTACAGGTGGGCTTTTTAAACAAAAATGCTTTACTCTTTTGTAGGTCTTTTTTTGTTGTCAATGTGGCTGTCTTATCAATATCAAATTGTCCTAATGAGAAAGCTGTCCGATTGCGATACTGCTTACTAGTATGTCTTAACTTACTGTGCCTGTTATGCAGGGCTGAGGGTGAAACCTGTGTGGAGTTCAAGGCCATGCTGATTGCTGTTGGGATCCACCTGCTCCTGCTCACCTTTGAGGTGCTGGTGTGTGACCGCGTGGAGAGGGGCACTCACTTCTGGCTGCTGGTCTTCATGCCCCTCTTCTTTGTCTCACCTGTCTCTGTTGCAGCCTGTGTGTGGGGCTTCCGGCATGATCGCTCTCTAGAGGTCAGTCTGGCATTATATCCGTCATAAGGATGTTATTTTTCTCAAATAGTCTATTTAGGCTAGATATCGGTGAATATAGTATACTTGTCTACATCCCTCGTTCTCCCTCTTCACCCATTTACTCTGTTTTTCCTATCTCTCTTTGTATCAGTTGGAGATCTTGTGCTCAGTCAATATTCTTCAGTTTATCTTCATTGCCCTGCGACTAGATAAAATCATCAGTTGGCCTTGGCTGGTAAGAGAACAACCTGCCTAATATCTATTTCTGGGGAAGAAAAATGAATGGGAATTTAGTACAACTTACAGCGAGTTGTAAAATATATGTTGATATTATTAGTGTTTTTTTTTTCATGTTATTTTGTTCAGGTTGTCTGTGTGCCACTGTGGATTGTCATGTCCTTCCTGTGCCTTGTGGTACTCTACTACATTGTGTGGTCAGTGCTCTTTCTGCGGTCTATGGACCTCATTGCAGAGCAACGGCGTACTCACATCACCATGGCGATCAGCTGGATGACAATCGTTGTACCCTTGCTAACCTTTGAGGTATGTGGTCATGTCATCCATCTTTCAGCTACTATTGTGGTCAGAGAGCTGAAGAAGGTCGGAAGTTGGGAAAGTAATACTTTAAAAAAAAATGTTTTACCCTGTTTGCCTTTTTATTCTTGTCTCCGTCATTGACTCTTCAGATCCTGTTGGTCCATAAATTGGATGGCCACTACGGCTCCAGCTATGTGTCAGTATTCGTGCCTCTCTGGCTATCCCTGGTGACTCTGATGGCCACGACCTTCGGCCAGAAAGGAGGCAACCACTGTGAGTTACTCCTCGACAGTGATAGCGGTGCAACAGAAATAATTGTCATATTGAGGCAGTGTTCTTTTTATTTTTCTGAGAATACAGTCAGTGTAATTCCTCAAATATTTCTCCAAACTATTTGTTTTAACTGGTATTTCTCTTTTCTAACAGGGTGGTTTGGCATCCGAAAAGACTTCTGCCAGTTTCTTCTTGAGCTCTTTCCCTTCCTGCGGGAGTATGGGAACGTTTCCTACGACCTGCACCACGAGGACGCTGAGGTGTCCGTGGAGATGCCTGCACACGACCAGCCAAAAATAGCTCCCATGTTCCGCAAAAAGACTGGTGTGGTGATCACACAGAGCCCAGGGAAGTACTTTGTGCCTCCTCCAAAACTGTGCATTGACATGCCTGACTAAATTAAAGCTTTGCAACAACTGCTCTAGAGTTTTGATGGACTTCACATGCACCAGACAGCTGTGGTGCATTGACCACCCATTTTAAGAAGAGGCAGGTGAGCATAGTTTCCATGTGGCTCACTCCTAGTGAGCAGTGGGACTGGAATTCGGACCTGACTTTTTAGCAAAAACGAAAAACCATGGCAGAGTTTGTGGAACAAAGAGTACGGTAACACTTGATTTGGATAGTCCATCTGTAGATGCTGTACACACTATCAGTAACATTTCAACTATGTACTAACCTTAACCCCAGCCCTTATTCTAACCTTAACCCCAGCCCTTATTCTAACCTTAACCCTAGCCCTTATTCTAACCTTAACCCTAGCCCTTATTCTAACCTTAACCCCAGCCCTTATTCTAACCTTAACCCTAGCCCGTATTCTAACCTTAACAAGCAGTTGCTTATCAACAGATAGTTTGTTAATAGTAGAGATGAACTGTCCTGGGAACATACATCACATTTCCTGAAAAGATTTAATGACAAGACTTGGGAAATAACACAAAATCCCCAATTTTGCACTAATGCAATTCCACAAAATACACGTGCAGCAGATGATTAGCAAAAAATGAAATAGCACATTATCCAACCAGGTTGTTGCATGGAAGCCTTTAGCCTAGCATATTTACTAAACTCAAAGAAGCCATAAATTCAAAGCACAAGGATAATTGACACTGCCAGACTGCACACTCCACCCGAATGCAGTTAAACCCCACAGTATAGCCTATAAAATAACGTGTGCCTCTTTGAGCTGTCATTGTGACTCTTAAGACAAATTTGATAGGCCCATGCACAATTCACTACATAGGCATACATCTCTGTCACCATTCAGAGGCACGAGTGAAAATTGTATCTTCTCCTGTCTTAGCCGGGGCAATTTTTCTATCCAGTCCCAATCCCACTGAAACTCAACATTCTGACTTTATTCTGTAATCTATAGGTTGCATTATCAAAGGATGTCTCTCACCTATGCATGTCAAAATAATGCAATAATATTTCCCCCACTTCTCTGCGGGGTCTCGTCCTTGCTGCCCATGTGAGAGTTTCGGTAGAGAATGTGTGGTCAATAAACGGCATGAGAGTAGATATGGATATTTTTTACACAGTTCGTCCCTGTTAAGATACTTTATGTAAATTACTTTCACTCTTCATCTCCCTGTTATTCATGAGCTTTTCTGCTATATAATCATCAACTCTGTTTTGCCAAACATAGGACATATTCTGTCATTCGTTGGGAGTTTATCAAGCAAGTTTAGCAACTTTGACTTTGGTTTGACTGACGTTACAAATGTTGCGTGATTCGACAATGCTGTACTCTCTGTGCGCCCTGAATGCACTCTGTCGAGACTAGCCTACTTCTGAAATGCGCTGAATGAATTGAGGAACATGACAACACTATGAATTTATGAATGGCCTGTTTCGCAGTTACATTATCATGACTAAATATCAGTTGAATTTGCTCTGAAATCTTTAAATAGTGACGCAGCCAAGCCGAGAAGGTGGCACAGTAACCATGCCTTGGTTTAAACCCCTTTAAATGGACACTTCTGATTGTTGCTGTATTCCACGGGACTCTAGGGATAAATATGAATTATTCTCGGTATTTAAACTTGGTAGATTTTCGGGAAAATATGAAGTTGGTAGTATGAACATCTTTAGAGCATCTACATATGGACTATCCAGATAAAGTGTGACCAAAGGCACTCTTATATCATTGTGAGTTTTTCTGTTGTTTTGGCATTAGAACAAGATGAAGATCCGTTTAATTTATGTGATATGATATACTGTACAGGACATTTTATTTCCCTTGTGATGTTTTGGCCAACAAAATCTCCAAAGAGATTTTAATATTCAGATGTCTTTCACATGATTCCAGTTGAAGGTGCATTATATGCGTGTCAGAAGTTGTGCTAGCAAATTTCCCAAACCCTGAATCTTTGCACCAAGGCTTGGATGATACTGAATGATTGATACTGTACCAAGATCATGCTTATTAGGCGAACTGTTTTAAATCTAAGATTAGCTTGCTACTTAGGGATATTTGATCTTGTTTTATTAAACAGTTTGAGGAGCATTTGTTGTAATATAGTAGTGTATGATATAGGATTATACCCTAATACCCATGTGTATTTGAATACTTTTGCGTTCTTGAGGTCTTGTCCTGTGTATTTAAGTTACTCAACAACCATGTCCCTCTAGCAATCCTTTTTACATGGCAGGATGATGTCATTGTTGCTCCTAGTAGTTGACCTTTGCTGTTACCATAATTAATCGGATTCTGGGTGCCCAACTTCTCCAAGTTCCTACTAGTGTGTGCTGTTTTTTTAGTTAAACCTGAGTATTCTGGGTAAATCACCAGCCTGCCTCTTGTACCTTGCCAGGTCTGCATTGGGTGATGAGTAAAGGAGAACCTGCAGTGCTGCTTCTATATCATTGTACCCGTGGAAAATGCTTTCTTGGTGAAATTCTCACCGTAACACAAAATGGTACCCCCCCCCCATTCCCCTTTGAACTTCTAACATATCCCATTGCTTGTTTTGTCTATGTTCTGTGACCACTCTCTCGGCTGGCCTGAGAGTTAAACATTACCTATTTGAAAACAGATTTTTGACTGGGGATGGACCAATGGTATACTTTCCCCTCTATTGTACCTTGTTTCTTACCCTCCACCATACACATTATGTTGCAATATAGCTATTTCTTTTCTTCTGGCAAGCACTTTAATACAAATGTTAAATATATACTTGCTCCAAGTGGCTGATAAAAAAACAATAACAAACAATAAAGTTATTTAAAATTGTATCTGGTCATTTCCTTGTCTTGTCAAATGCATGAACCTTTATTTCAAATTGAAAGAATACTTTTTGGAAATAATTTTCTGTTTTAGCATTGTATACTTTATTGCTGATCGGTTGCAATTTACAGCGAAAGGGATACTTCTGGATTTTGGCAATGAGGCTCTTTATCTACTTCCCCAGAGTCCGATGAACTCGTGGATACCATTTTTAAGAATGTGTCCAGTATGAATGAAGTTATTTTCGCGAGCCAATGCTAACTAGCGTTAGCGCAATGACTGGACGTCTACGGACGTAGAACGCTAACTATTGTGGAATGAATGGATTCCTTGGACTTGTCAGTCACTAGATGGCACTATGCTCCCATTCTAAACATTTTGGAACTCTCATTACCTTCCTGAGACGTTTTTGTTGGATTTAAACAGGAAGTGTCTATGGTTAGTCTTGTAGCTCAAAATTACGTTTACGGTTCCGTCGAGGATTTGCAGAGTTAATTGCATTTGTTATACCAAGGTCTCTAGACAATAGTCAACCATTGTTACTTACAATTACAATCGGATACATGTAGTCAGCCAGAGATTAGTGCGACACAAGCGCAGAACCTACTAAAGGGGTCGATTGACTGCGTGATTATGATGAGTGCAACAGCCATTTGTTCTTACTAGCGCAGTATCTTACGAGTGGTTTAGAGTGATAAAATACCTAGCATCTGGTTGTAACATATTCACGTTGAGTGAAAATGACATTACAAGTGGGTTGCCTATCATTCAGGCAGCCGTACGCGGGGTTAGTACTTAATGGTGTAAAAAGTATTGAGACACGTTGGCGCCCCTTGTTGTCCGCAATGGAAAACTGCACTCTAGCTATTCATATTGCGCAGAAGGACTGGGAGGGCGACCAGTGGAGAGACATGCTCACCAATACATTTGGAATGAGCCATATGCAAATAGAGGAGCTTCTGGCGTCAGGTGACAGATTCGGCCGTGGAGTCGTGGCAGGTAAAACAGTACTTTTGAATGAGTGGGGAAGGAGGACATACACAGCACATCTCATGCTTGATTTTAAACTAGAGTTGATGAATATCCAACCCCCTGTCATTTCCTTGTTTCAGGCTTGGTGGAGGTGGGGGAGACTTGGTGCTGCTCTGACAATGTGCCAGAGGAGGATCTGAGGGAGATGGAGAAGGCAGCAGTGCTCACTGGGCTCACAGAGAAACACCTCACACAGCTGTCAAACCCACGCTGGCTCAAGGAACCACTTTATGCCAGAGGTCACAAAGACATTTGGACAGTGGACATCCCAGTACAATTACTGCCATCTGCGTAGAGTAGTTGTAAAATAATGTATACTAACACGTTTCTAGAGATGACACACAAGCTTTAAGGTGGAATAAATGACCAATGGACTGCATTGTGAATGATTGTATATCCTGCATGTCTAAAACCCTTATTGACACTATAACTTTGTTGCAATAGGCATTTATTATTCATTTAAATCTGTCTGCAGGGAGAATGGGAGGTAGGGCAAACATTAGAGCTCTGCGAGGTGAAGCCCTGGGGGTTAAAGAGGGTGGTGGTGCAATTCCTGCATTCACTAGTTGTACACCAAAGGTGGTCATGTGTCTGGTGCTGTGCTTGACAAGATGCTTGGGAATTCCTCTGAATCTGCAACTCCCCAGAAATCTCTTTGAGGAAGGAGATCAGCTTGGGTAGTAAAGCCAGTGCTGCGGCTGCTAGAGCTGCTGCTGTCATCACTCCTCTCAGCCTGGGCTGGAGTGCAGATGTCTGGGGCCAACTACATGGCTGAAGTGCTTAGGAGTAGAGCTCTGCAGTTCAGCCTAGTCAGAGTTGCGTTGCCTGTGTCTGCCAAGCTTGGGCTATGCTGGTGGCCAGCGCTGTTCTTGTTGCTGTTACTCAACTTCTCCCTCCTGTGCCAAGTCTCTTGCATTTGAGCAGCACACATCTCTTCATTTGGGGTAGTAGATGTTTGAGTCCTCGGCAGAAATTGGGATTGGAATAGTATTACAACGGCAAGGTAAAAAAAAATCAGTGTCATTCAATTAGGTCACATGTCAAAATGTAGGCCTCGGAAACCACAACATTTGATATTCATACCAAAGGTGCCTTTGACGTGCATGCTTTCTATTCCTCAGCAATAAAGGTGCTAAGTGAAGTCGATCTCGATACCAGGGAAAGTTATTTTGAAGCCATAGATGTTGAGTTGGTGCACAAAACTCTTCAAGACAGTAGTTTGAAAGATTTTGGGTGGTTCAGTGCGTTTCAGCACCTCCGACGTGAACAGCTACTCGTCTATCATGTACATTCCGGTCTGGTCCCATTTGATAAGATTCTATAATATCGCTCTCTACGATGGTCCACATTCTTTTGGGTAATGAAATGTTGTACAAGTTGGCATCCACCGGTGCATTTTGAGTCTGAGCAGTGTCTTTCCGTGGTTTCTTGGAAATGGTTTTCTGAGCAAGAATCTGGAATGCGACTTTTTGTTCTCGACTCCAGAGCGCATACCAATACAGACTGAGTCGAGGACGCGGTCTTTGGTAACTGAAATGTCACACATACTTTTATTGTATTTTTTATATGCAACGTAGACATCTAATGATAAGATGCTAATTATACTCCGATTTCAGAGCACTCTCGTCTGATTGTGCCAGAGCGCAGAATAACAGATGCATTCAACACCAATTGAATATGGCCGGTGTCAGTAAACGTCAGCAAAAAAAACTAATTAAATTGTTGCCAGCAGCACAGTTAGTCACCAACGCTCTGGATAACATGAACACAGCTTAACCTGCTCTGCTAGGGTAAGAAACATGGTCAGTGAGGAATTCTCTCATTTCTGCCTGGAAGTAGCTAGCAAGCAACAGCTAGCAAGCTATTTTGCGTGCTTGACTGCCGTTGTGAGTTCAGAACGCTCGGATTAACCCTACTCAACCAGAGCGAACCACTGAGTTTACGAACGCCCCCTGGCACTCCAGAGTGAATTTACGAACGCACCCAGTGTCACAGTTCAGATTGTTACATTCCAAATAAAATGGATCAAACATTCTAGGTCTGTATATTTGGGGGAACGAGGATGATTAATTTATTTCACTATATTGTAAGAAACGAAATGTCAAAAGCTTTGCGTGTTGGTCCAATTGAAGTCGGGATGTCATGAATATATATTATGTGCTCTCCAAGGTGCTAACCAATACATACCAGTGGAGGTTCTTTCAAATATGTGAAACGACTATCCAATCAGACCGGTCTCGTAGTCAGCTAGCGCGAGGCTGTGTATGCTACTCAGCTGTTAAAGGGAAGGACGTCGGATCGTGTGACTGACTGCGCTCAAACAAACACAGGTAGGCAGACGACAGGGCCTATTGAAAACAATTGTTTGGAATATATTGGCATCCTATAAGAAATGTATATTTTGGTAGACTTTTTCCTCATTCTTAACAATGTGTTCATATTTCTATTCATAAAGTTTAATTCATTAGTGGCCTTTTTATATTAAAAAAGGGATTATCTGGTTCTTTGGGTAGATTATCGAAACGTAACATTTGTGCATTGAAAAGCACTGGAATTTGTTCGATTCAAAGTTGATTTTAAAAATATATTTTTATATAAAAATAAATAAATTAGACTGTTCATTGTCGAGCATATAAGTGCATTAAAATGGCTGGCCATTGAACGACTACAATCAGCCATCAAATGTTATTTCAAGACTGGAAATCTAATGAAACGACAATTTGTTTGTTCTCCGATCTACAATCCCTCAATGTCGAACATTTTATTTAGTTTCTTTTGCGTCTCCTTCTGGTTTGAGTTTTCTGTGTTTGACTCTGTGCTGCCATCGCTATACCAGTCATGGCTGGCTTGTACAGCCTTTGTTAATGACAGCTCAGCTGTGCGCCGGGCGGTGCTTGGAGAACTTTGACAAGCTGATGTAATGTCCGCGTTTGGCATTGAAATGTATAAGTCTATAGAACTCGAAAGAAGCCTTTTCAGTTGATCAAACGATTGAGATCAGAACGCATGTAATGCGTTGACGTTGTTCCCGTGCCATTTGTAATCCGTGGCTGTGTCTGAGTGGCTTTGTTGTTAAGCCCTCCCCTAGCAGGGAAGCCGAAGCCATTTTAATCAATGCACTCCTATAGGAGATCTACCCTTCATTGGAACCAAATACAGTCCCCATACAAGCGCCTTTAGAATTGTGTTCAAATGTGGTTAATGGGTCTATTTGTGAAGGAGAGAAATACAAAACACGAAATGTTGATCAAATTAAATGACAGTTTCTGTCATGAGAATTTATTGCACAAAATGGAAGATGAGGAATTCCTGGTGAGGAATTCGCTTCTAACCGCACGTTGGCCTATACTGAGTTGCATCACCAACGCATGCACTAAAATGTATTTAAATTAGCCTAATCTTGGATGTGCGGTTTGACGGTGGATGACATGAGTAGCCTAACTATCTCTTCAATCAACTAGCACATTTTCTACTTTGAATTTAAAGTATAATTATTATTTTTTAACAACCCAGGCAGCATTGCTATCTAAAAATCTGTTATAACAGGCCTACTTTTTTAGCCTACTTTTTAAGGCACTGTGTGGGTCGGCGTGGGCTAACCAACAAAATACGATTCAATAAATGAACTGTACAATAGCTTTATGAAAAATATACATAACTTCATCTTCATACGTAACACTAAACTTGTATTATGGGAATAGCTGGGCATCTTGTCTTGAAATACTTAAGTATAAACTGTCAAATTTGCCCGCCATGGAAGGATCATTGTGATGTGCTTTTGGGTTCCAGACTCCGGAGAGAGAGTGTTTTAATTTAGCTTTAATATCTTTGTCTTGTAGGAGCTGGTGGAAGAGATATTCTGGTGGTGCAAGAGAACATCCACCATTTTTCAGAATGGCCAAAGGTGACGCTCGTAAGCCGAAGGGCAAAATGTCTGCCTATGCCTACTTTGTTCAAACCTGCCGAGAAGAACACAAAAATAAGAATCCAGAGATCCCAGTCAACTTTTCAGAGTTTTCTAAGAAGTGCTCTGGAAGATGGAAGGTAGAGGAGCAACATGAAACGTTTAAGTATTTCAGTGTGAAACAATTTTGTCATGATCATTATTTTCCAACCTAATGGTACTAGGCAAGCATAGTCCAGTCATATCCATCGCTATGCCATCTTAACATTTTACTTGCCACTTGTTTTTCAGACAATGTCTCCAAAGGAGAAGTCAAAGTTTGAGGACCAGGCCAAGCAGGACAAAGCTCGCTATGATTCGGAAATGACGAGCTATGGTCCTCCTGGGAAAAGGGGCAAGAAGGCACTGAAGGATCCTAACGCGCCAAAGAGACCTCAGTATGTCTATTCCTAAAACTCTGTAATCATCTATAGAATTGTTCATTCATTTAACTACCATCTTGCGCTATTTCACATAGGTGTCTTCAGATTCATTTGAATTAGTTGTGCTTTTGAAGCAATTTGTATTTGAAGTGATATTATTGTATGCTGCTTATTGTAGACAATTCAAAACAATATGATTCCTTTTTGAAGGCCTGCAACAATCTGTAAAGACTACATTTCCTTCTCTTACAGATCTGGATTCTTTGTTTTCTGTGCTGAGCAGCGCCCCAAGATCAAAGCCCAACACCCAAGCTTTGGCATTGGGGATGTGGCCAAGAAGCTTGGTGAGATGTGGAACAACTTGACAGACTCCAATAAGCAGCCGTATCTTGCCAAAGCCAACAAACTCAAGGAAAAATACCAAAAGGTAACGCTGTTGAGAACTCTGTATTTGTCTCAAATGTGCAATTGTAATGGTATTTTACCAGTGTGCTCTGACTGGTGTCACATAGCAGGGAATCACTAGCTAAATATTGCAAAACCTGTGGATTAAGACTCTTGTTTATGGTTTCTAGGATGTGGCAGATTACAAAGGAGGAAAAGTGGGTGGGGCAGGAGCCTCTAAATCAAAGAAGGCTGAAGATGATGATGAGGACGATGATGATGAGGACGACGATGACGAGGATGAGGATGAGGAGGATGATTAATCATCTTTGACAAATTAGAAAATGCTATTGTGTTTGGATAAGACACTGGCTGGTGAGCAGACTCATCTGTAGGGTTCAATTGTCCTAGACCAAAACATCAAATTGGTTTGAAACTATTTTCTCCCTGTAGTTACTTTGTTTGTCCTTTGGGTCTTTAACACTGTGCTCTATCAGTGTTCTCCTTATCCCATCTGTTTTTCTCAGTTGAACAAGCCTATTTAAAGCAATAGCATAAGAGTTCATACCCTTTAACTCCTAAAAGATGTGTAAGGTGGCGTGTGTGCTACCATATGGCTATTGAAATAGATTTTATTTAATTGTTCTATTTTATTGGGATGTTCATTTCAAGGAATTGTAAGTTTGTTTAAGGGACTTAAACCAGTGTTTTATCTGTATCTAGACACACAATCCATAGACTTCAGGCAGATGTCCAGTCTGACAACCAGGTATTTAACATTGCCCTGACCTATTATAACAAACACCTGTGCTTGAAGCAGGGCTGATCCATTTCACTTTGTCATGGCTGAAAGGAATGACTTAGTTTTTTTTTCTTTTCATTTGGTTAAGTGGAATAACCTTTTAGATGTGAGGATGTCTCCCTCTTGACTGACATTGACACAACATCTGGATGAGTTTGGAGTTTCTTTGCACCTGCAATTTTGTTTTGTATGTTTAGGATACCTCTGGTTTAAAATAAATAACTAAATTTTTACGTTCTGTGTGGCTCCAAATTGATTTCTTCCCTGCATTGAAAGGACTGCATTTTGTTTTATTTTTAAGTTGTTTCTTTAGCTGTAAATGTATTACACTTTATGCAACATACTATTTTGATATTACACTGTTGTTCAGTAGTGACTTTGACCGTCATTTGCCTCTTAAGTGGAAGAATATGTGAACTAGAGCCCATCTCTCCCCACATGCAACGGACAAAACACTCATCTGAGTGGAGTGGTTCACATGTTGGATAAATAACCTGCAAAAGGGCAACAAGTTTGCATGGAAAGTCAATGACAAATGTATGTTTTTAACTTATCAATAGATTTAACCCTTGACAAGTCTCCTGACTTACGACAAGGTTGTTAAATGGAAACCTCTAGTGAATGATGCTGCTTGACAGGATGACTATCAAAATGTCACCTTTTTAACCATGACCATGGAAAAGGTTGAGGTTGCTGTGTGGTCCTTCAAGGTGACCCTGGAAATATCTTACAACCAAGATCCTTTTGGATTGCTACCAGGGTTGCCCGGTCTAACATTTTAGCCCAATGACATCTTAACATGAAATTAAGAATCTTACTAGAGAATTCGCCCTTATTAAACTCAGACCCCTGGCGTACGCTTTACAGGTCTCTTAGTAGCTGTGTATGACATCAGACCCCTGGCATATGCTTTACAGGTCTCTTAGTGGCTGTGTATGACATCAGACCCCTGGCGTACGCTTTAAAGGTCTCTTAGTAGCTGTGTATGACATCAGACCCCTGGCGTACGCTTTACAGGTCTCTTAGTAGCTGTGTATGACATCAGACCCCTGGCGTACGCTTTACAGGTCTCTTAGTAGCTGTGTATGACATCAGACCCCTGGCGTACGCTTTACAGGTCTCTTAGTGGCTGTGTATGACATCAGACCCCTGGCGTACGCTTTACAGGTCTCTTAGTAGCTGTGTATGACATCAGACCCCTGGCGTACGCTTTACAGGTCTCTTAGTGGCTGTGTATGACATAATCAGACCCCTGGCGTACGCTTTACAGGTCTCTTAGTAGCTGTGTATGACATAATCAGACCCCTGGTGTACGCTTTACAGGTCTCTTACTGGCTGTGTATGACATCAGACCCCTGGCGTACGCTTTACAGGTCTCTTAGTGGCTGTGTATGACATAATCAGACCCAAGGCGTACGCTTTACAGGTCTCTTAGTGGCTGTGTATGACATAATCAGACCCCTGGCGTACTCTTTACAGGTCTCTTAGTGGCTGTGTATGACATAATCAGACCCCTGGCATACTCTTTACAGGTCTCTTAGTGGTTGTGTATGACATCAGACCCCTGGCGCACGCTTTACAGGTCTCTTAGTGGCTGTGTATGACATAATCAGACCCCTGGTGTACGCTTTACAGGTCTCTTAGTGGCTGTGTATGACATAATCAGACCCCTGGCGTACGCTTTACAGGTCTCTTAGTAGCTGTGTATGACATAATCAGACCCCTGGCGTACGCTTTACAGGTTTCCCAAAAGAGCAAGGGGTTATCTGTTGATTGAGTTAATAGAGAAAATACGACTATGCTTCCTATCCTAGCGGATAAAACAGACTGCAAAGACGTCCTGGGCATAAAAAAGTAATCTATTCTAGTCTGACATCCATGAGGTGCAGAGAAAAAAGTGAACTCTCTGTTGGAGGGATGACATCCGCATAGCTTTAAGTGACTTAGCTTGAGGAGAGAGTGACGCTATACCGCTGGGAAACTTATCAATAAGGGGGTTCAACAAGCAATTAAAATCTCTTCAAACCACTGCAGTGTCCGAGTTTAATTCTGAAAAGTCTAGAAATACCATTGCGCCTTGAACATTCAATATCCAGACTGAATCCTACTGTAAAAGTGGGGTGGTATCTTTTTCCATGTGTTGAACTCTCCTCCATCTCACCGAGCATAAACAAACGATATGAACCCTGAACTCGAACTATACTATACCCAAAAATGAAACATGTAAAGATCCAAAAGGGGGTTTCCCCACTAGCTAACATGCAGGGGATTTCAACTTTCCAATGTAGACTCTTAAGTCCGCATTGCCACGCAATAGCCTCATCCTTCTTCGCTTCTTTCATTGAAAATGAACGGGCTTCCATTGTTTCATCACTCCCAACATGCAATGTGGATCTCTTGTGTTACACACAGGAGGTGTTGCATGTGTGATGAGCATTCAGCCCTTCGACATGGTCATAGTGAAGCTGCAGACAATCCCCAGCCTATGGGGGGTGATAAGTGGCAGAATTAAGCCTTGTGAAGCTACTGATATGTTTCATCAAATCACCTAACGTCTTCCTAGCACCATAAAATACCGCCATGAATTAACATGGACTGGTAATGGAGACAATTTTTTTCCCAAGGCGTCAAACTGCCAACGCGCTCACGCCACGTTCATGTCAGGACACATCATGTAGACGTAGTGTTCACGTCATGTAACGTGGCACTGACACGTCACGTGTAAGTTTATTATGAAAGATCTTACCATGAACGCCTTAAGGTCTATGTGTTACGCGTCACGTGTTAGTTTAAGTGTCTGTTTAGTTTATTATGAAAGATCTCACCATGAACGCCTTAAGGTCTATGTGTTACGCGTCACGTGTTAGTTTAAGTGTCTGTTTAGTTTATTATGAAAGATCTCACCATGAACGCCTTAAGGTCTATGTGTTACGCGTCACGTGTTAGTTTAAGTGTCTGTTTAGTTTATTATGAAAGATCTCACCATGAACGCCTTAAGGTCTATGTGTTACGCGTCACGTGTTAGTTTAAGTGTCTGTTTAGTTTATTATGAAAGATCTCACCATGAACGCCTTAAGGTCTATGTGTTACGCGTCACGTGTTAGTTTAGTTTATTATTAAAGATCTCACCATGAACGCCGTACCAACATCTACATGATTTTGTAAAAGTTATTTTTAATTGCCAGAGTAATCTAACTAATTTCATTTGTCGATTTAGCTAAAATATGCATATCACCTCAATACAAAAATTATTAGGGTAGTTAATATCGCAGCCAGTTAATATCGCAGCCAGCAACCATTACTGTGTAGATGCGCCTATTTCTCACATCAATACACATCAATACAGACACAAGGGCTTCTTTGTTGGAGGTAGTCCTATTCAGATGTAAGAGGTAGCCTAGGCCTCTAGTGGCGCATTCAAAACAACTTGGAACTCTGCACTCTCTGACTTCCGACTTCAGTGTGTTCTAGATAACTGGGAACTTGGAAAAAAAACAAGCTCAGAATGCCTAGTTTACTAGCCTATCGAATGTCTTGCTCAGCCTCAACATCACAGGAAAATGTGGTTGGTTTGTTAAATGCTGCGCAATTTAGAATATTAGTAGTAGACTATTCCTACCGCAAAATACCAAAAAGATGTATGCATATGCATGTCTATGCATAGACCAAACAGATTAACAGAAACAATTCTTTATTCAGGAGAATCGCATTGAATTAGCCTACTAATTTCAGTGCAGTTATGTTCTTACATATAACCTTAGCCTAAAGCTAAGGTAACTGAGCTAAACGACTACCGCCCCGTAGCACTCACTTCCGTCATCATGAAGTGCTTTGAGAGACTAGTCAAGGACCATATCACCTCCACCCTACCTGACACCCTAGACCCACTCCAATTTGCTTACCGCCCAAATAGGTCCACAGACGATGCAATCTCAACCACACTGCACACTGCCCTAACCCATCTGGACAAGAGGAATACCTATGTGAGAATGCTGTTCATCGACTACAGCTCGGCATTCAACACCATAGTACCCTCCAAGCTCGTCATCAAGCTCGAGACCCTGGGTCTCGACCCCGCCCTGTGCAACTGGGTACTGGACTTCCTGACGGGCCGCCCCTAGGTGGTGAGGGTAGGCAACAACATCTCCACCCTGCTGATCCTCAACACTGGGGCCCCACAAGGGTGCGTTCTGAGCCCTCTCCTGTATTCCCTGTTCACCCACGACTGCGTGGCCACGCACGCCTCCAACTCAATCATCAAGTTTGCGGACGACACAACAGTGGTAGGCTTGATTACCGACAACGACGAGACGGCCTACAGGGAGGAGGTGAGGACCCTCGGAGTGTGGTGTCAGGAAAATAACCTCACACTCAACGTCAACAAAACTAAGGAGATGATTGTGGACTTCAGGAAACAGCAGAGGGAACACCCCCCTATCCACATCGATGGAACAGTAGTGGAGAGGGTAGCAAGTTTTAAGTTCCTCGGCATACACATCACAGACAAACTGAATTGGTCCACTCACACAGACAGCATCGTGAAGAAGGCGCAGCAGCGCATCTTCAACCTCAGGAGGCTGAAGAAATTCGGCTTGTCACCAAAAGCACTCACAAACTTCTACAGATGCACAATCGAGAGCATCCTGGCGGGCTGTATCACCGCCTGGTACGGCAACTGCTCCGCCCACAACCGTAAGGCTCTCCAGAGGGTAGTGAGGTCTGCACAACGCATCACCGGGGGCAAACTACCTGCCCTCCAGGACACCTACACCACCCGATGTTACAGGAAGGCCATAAAGATCATCAAGGACAACAGCCACCCGAGCCACTGCCTGTTCACCCCGCTATCATCCAGAAGGCGAGGTCAGTACAGGTGCATCAAAGCTGGGACCGAGAGACTGAAAAACAGCTTCTATCTCAAGGCCATCAGACTGTTAAACAGCCACCACTAACATTGAGTGGCTGCTGCCAACACACTGACACTGACACTGACTCAACTCCAGCCACTTTAATAATGGGAATTGATGGGAAATGATGTAAAATATATCACTAGCCACTTTAAACAATGCTACCTTATATAATGTTACATACCCTACATTATTCATCTCATATGCATACGTATATACTGTACTCTATATCATCTACTGCATCCTTATGTAATACATGTATCACTAGCCACTTTAACTATGCCACTTTGTTTACATACTCATCTCATATGTATATACTGCACTCGATACCATCTACTGTATCTTGCCTATGCTGCTCCGTACCATCACTCATTCATATATCTTTATGTACATATTCTTTATCCCCTTACACTGTGTATAAGACAGTAGTTTTGGAATTGTTAGTTAGATTACTTGTTGGTTATTACTGCATTGTCGGAACTAGAAGCACAAGCATTTCGCTACACTCGCATTAACATCTGCTAACCATGTGTATGTGACAAATAACATTTGATTTGATTTGATTTTTACATACCTGATCAACCTGTAACCTGTGTGATGGCTTGTTTACATCTGTCTCCTACCCTGTTCCCTTTACTCAGCTCCTGTTCCCCAGGACCTAGGGGTTCTGCCTAACACCCAGGCATGGATCCCCCTGATGTCCTCCATTATCAGTAACAGTAGCTGTCGATGATGTAATGTCATTCTCTGCTAAGAAAGAGCGAGAAAACTACCCTCTGGAGAGACTTACGGTTGTGGGCGGAGCAGTTGCCGTACCAGGCGGTGATACAGCCCGCCAGGATGCTCTCGATTGTGCATCTGTAGAAGTTTGTGAGTGCTTTTGGTGACAAGCCGAATTTCCAAAAATGGTTATTGAATGATTTAATTCAAATGTTTGCTTTGACATGCAATAATGTTAATACAAATGTATTATTTCTTACGTTATTAGGCCAGAAATGTGTTATACATTTTGTGTTATTACATACATACAGCCGAGAATAACTATTAGATATCAGAGCGGCGGTAACTCACCAGCATTACGACCAGGAATACGACTTTCCCGAAGCGGATCCTTTGTTCGCACCCTCCAGGGCAATTAAAGTGATTCCAGAGGCCGACCCAAAACAACGCCGGTGGTGGAGAGGTACTCGGAGTGATCTTCTTCTAATCCGACTTAGGAGGCGCGCACACCACCCACTGCTTCTGAGTATATTACTCGCTAACGTTCAGTCTCTGGATAATACAGTTGATGAGCTCAGGGCGAGGGTTTCTTTCCAGAGAGACATCAGGGATTGTAACATACTCTGTTTCACGGAGACATGGCTCTCGGGATAAACTGTCTGAGTCGGTCCAGCCAGTTTGGTTCTCAGTTCATCACGCACACAGGAATAAAAATATCTCCTGGAAGAAGGGAGGTGGTGTATGTTTCATGATTAACGACTCATGGTGTATTTGTGATAACATACAGGAACTCAAGTCCTTTTGTTCACCCGACCTAGAATACCTCACAATCAAATGCCGACTGTTTTATCTCCCAAGAGAATTTTCTTTGGTTATAGTCAAGGGCGTGTATATCCCTCCTCAAGCTGATACCACGACGGACCTCAAAGAACTTCACTGGGCTTTATGCAAACTGGAAACTTTATGCAAACTGCATCCGGGATGCCTACAAGGCTCTCCTCCGCCCTCCTTTCAGCAAATCTGACCACAACTCCATTTTGCTCCTCCCTTCCTATAGGCAGAAACTCAAACAGGTAGTACCCGTGCTAAGGACTATTCAACGCTGGTCTGACCAATCGGAATCCATGCTTTAAGATTGTTTTGATTATGAGGACTGGGATATGTTCCGGGTAGCTTCCGAGAATAATATTGATGTATATAATCATACGGTGATGGAGTTTATCAGGAAGTGTATAGATGTTGTACCCACTGTGACTTTTAAAACCTACCGTAACTAGAAACTGGACTAACTGCTTTTGCAGTCTAACGCTATGCGAATAACACAGTGCCACCGACGTGGCCTGCTACCAAGGACTGTGGGCTCTCCTTCTCCGTGGCTGACGTGAGTAAGACATTTTGAGCGTTTTAACCTTCGCAAGACTGCCGGCACAGACGACATCCCTAGCCACATCCTCAGAGCATGCGCAGACCAGCTGGCTGGTGTGTTTACGGAATATTCTATCTCTTCCTATCCCAGTCAGCTGTCCCCAAATGCTTCAAGATGGCCACCATTGTTCCTGTGCAAAGGTAACTGAACTAAATGACTATCGCCCCATAGCACTCACTTCTGTCATCATGAAGTGCTTTGAAAGACTAGTCAAGGATAATTTCACCTCTACCTTATCTGTCACCCTAGACCCACTTCAAATTTCTTACCGACTCCAATAGATCCACTGACGATGCAATCGTCATCACACTGCAAACTACCCTATCCCATCTGGACAAGAGGAATGCCTATGTAAAAATGCTGTTCATTGATTATAGCTCGGCATTCAACACCATAGTACCCTCCAAGCTCCTCATTAAGCTCGAGGCCATGGGTCTGAACCCCACCCTGTGCAACTGGGTCCTGGACTTCCTGACGGGCCGCCCCCAGGTGGTGAAAATAGGAAACATCTCCACTTTGCTGATCCTCAACACTAGGGCCCCACAAGGGTGTGTGCTCAGCCCTCCTGTACTCCCTGTTCACACATGACTGCATGGCTAAGCACGCCTCCAACTCAATCATCATCAGTTTGCAGATGACAGAACAGTAGTAGACAATGGCGAGACAGCCTACAGGGAGGAGGTGAGGGTTCTGGGAGTGTGTTGCCAGGAAAATAACCTCTCACTCAACATCAACAAAACAAAGGAGATGGTCGTGGACTTCAGGAAACAGCAGAGGGAGAACCACCCCCCCTATCCACATTGACGCGACCGCAGTGGTATCCGTCAAGGGACTTGCCCATGGCAGTCTCGTTGGTCCGCTCATCCAAAACTGGAGTCACCATACATTCACATTATATATTAAACTCAGTGTCAATTTCGAAAAAAATATAAAATTACTGGAGGCCTATGAGAAACAATGCTACAATCGTTACATTATTAACCACTAACATGTACGCTAACATTGATTGAAACCAACTAGCCTAGAGCTAACTAGCATTTTGCCAAGCTAAATGTGGTTAGCATCAGGCTAGAGAACTGTTAAATGCTATTTTTCTACAAATATTAACACTAACACATTTTATCGTGACATCACATATTTATATATATTACCTCAAGTAAATTGAGCCCTTGTTCATCGAAAATCAAATCAATTGGATCTAAAGCGTGGTTAAAAAAAGTACAGAAATTTTGGACACCATCTTAATACCTTCTCTTACATGTAAACCATTAGCAACCAAGCCAACCTTCATTACTTACAATGGGGAAAATACCAACCAGTTTTTCATAGTTAAAACCTGTTTGGGATAGGGGGCAGCATTTTCACATTTGGATGAAAAGCATGCCCAGAGTAAACTGCCTGCCACTCAGTCCCAGTTGCTAATATATGCATATTACTGATACATGTATTGTGTAACATGAAGTCCTATGAGTGTCATCTGATGAAGATCAAAGGTTAGTGATTAATTTTCTCTATTTCTGCTTTTTGTGACTCCTCTCTTTGGCTGGAAAATGGCTGTGTGTGTTTTTGTGACTAGGCTCTGACCTAACATAATCATATGTTGTGCTTTCGCTGTAAAGCCTTTTTGAAATCGGACCCGATGGGTAGATTAACAAGAAGTTTCTTTCATTTGGTGTATTGTACTTGTTAATGTATGAAAGTAAAATATTTAAAAAATATATTTTCGAATTTCGCTCTCTGTCTTTTCAGCGGAATGTTGTCAAGGGGTGCTGCTAGCGGAACCCCTAGCCATAAGAAGTTTTTAAAACTCCCTCCAATTGTCTTCAAACATCACCAAACTCATGGACTATGTAGTTAACCATGTTACCTCAATATTTTGAATCATATTGCACTTTTGTACATTTACATACCTGAATTAATAGGGTATAATGATGAGACGGAAAATGTTTTCAGTAGAACGAGATTGAAGAAGAAACCTCCAAGATCTCACTAACACACTCCATTGACATCACAGCTCTCCCTAGCAGCAGTAATCATATACATACATTCAATGTAAATACCTGTGAGGCCTAGAAAATTATGCAAGGGGTGGCTCCATAAAATAACAAACAAAATAAAACAAAAAATACGAGCATACATATTTGTGTGTCACATATACACATGACATATGCTTGGGTATCACCTTGACATCTCTGATCTGCTTGCCTCAATAAATTAATGCTAGAACATTGGTAGCTAGGAGTAGCTATTTATGTCCCGTTTCAGGAAACTAGGGGTACATCACGGGTCACTACTTCAGAGGAGAATGTTTGAATGTAATCTTTCTTTTTTGATCAAAATGAGAAATAGCCATTTGCAGAGAGCCATTTGCTTGGCTAGCTATAGCCTAATGTTAGCTACCTAACATTGAACCTGGTTGGTTAGCTACCTGCAGATTCATGCAGGGCAGTAACGTCATGAGTTGGGATTATGGTTCACTGTTTACCTAGCTAGCTAGCTACATGTCTTAACAAAAGACTCAACTATGCAAGTAACCATTTCGGGTGCGATCGTAAATTCATTCTGTCTATGTACTCTGATTTCAAAGCACTCTCGTCTGAGTGTGCCAGAGTGCAGAATAACTGATAAATGTATGAATGCTCAACACCCATTGAATATGGCCGGTGTCAGTAAACGTAGGCAAAAAAGCGCAATTCAGTTGTTGCCAGCAGCACAATTACAGTCACCAACGCTTTGGATAACATGAAAACAGCCTAAACAGCTCTGCCAGGATGAGTAAAATGGTCAGAGTGGGGTGTTTAGTTGGCATTATCTCAACCACCTTCACCTGGAATGCTTTTCCAACAGTCTTGATGGAGTTCCCACATTTGCTGAGCACTTGTTGGCTACATTTCCTTTTCTCTGCGGTCCAACTCATCCCAAACCATCTCAATTGGGTTGATGTCTGGTGATTGTGGAGGCCAGGTCATCTGATGCAGCACTCCATCACTCTCCTTCTTGGTCAAATAGCTCTTACACAGCCTGGAGGTGTATTGGGTCATTGTCCTTTTGAAAAACAAATGACAGTCTCACTAAGTGCAAACCAGATGGGATGGTGTATCGCTGCAGAATGCTGTGGTAGCCATGCTGGTTCAGTGTGCTTTGAATTCTAAGTAAATCATAGACAGTGTCACCATCAAAGCACCCTCACATCTCCTCCTCCATGCTTCACGGTGGGAACCACACAATGCGGAGATCATCCATTCACCTATTCTGCGTCTCACAAAGACATGGCGGTTGGAACTAAAAATCTCAAATTTGGATTCATTAGACCAAGGGAGAAATTTCCACTGGTCTAATGTCCATTGCTCATGTTTCTTGGCCCAAGCAAGTCTCTTATTATTATTGGTGTCCTTTAATAGTGGTTTCTTTTCAGCAATTCGACCATGGAGACCTGATTCATGCCGTCTCCTCTGAACAGTTGATGTTGAGATGTGTCTGTTACTTGAACTATGTGAAGCCTTTATTTGGGCTGCAATCTAAGGTGCAGTTAACTCTAATGAACTTATCCTCTGCAGCAGAGGTAACTCTGGGTCTTCCTTTCCTGTGGCAGTCCCCATGAGAGCCAGTTTCATCATAGTGCTTGAATGCACAACATTTTTCAAAATGACTGACCTTCATGTCTTAAAGTAATGATGGGCTGTCGTTTCTCTTTACTTATTTGAGCTGTTCTTGCCATAATATGGACTTGGTCTTTTACCAAATAGGGCTATCTTCTGTATACCCACCCTACCTCGTCACAACACAACTGATTGGCTCAAACACATTAAGAAGGTAAGAAATTCCACAAAATAACTTTTTACAAATTGAAATGCATTCCAGGTGACTACCTCATGAAGCTGGTTGAGAGAATGCCAAGAGGGTGCAAAGCTGTCAAGGCAAAAGGGTGGCTACTTTGAAGAATCTAAAATATAAACATATTTTGATTTGTTTAACACATTTTTGGTTACTACATGATTCCATATGTGTTATTTCATAGTTTTGATGTCTTCACTATTATTCTACAATGTAGAAAATAGTAAAAAATTAAGAAAAACCCTGGAATGAGGTGTGTCTAAACTTTTGATGGGTACTGTATTCGATAACACCACGTGTATATTTGAATTTACAATTGAATTAATCCATTAAATAAATAATACTAGCACATCAAATTACGTTATTGTACATTAGCCTACTCCCCTATCGACACATTATATTATATTGCCTACGTGCTTTCGACAATACTGTAATGACCTGACTAGATCATAAATGAACAATTGTCCAGACAGAGGCTTGAGTTTGCGAATTGACGGTTTATTGAACCAACTTTACACAGGCTACTGTTTGGGCCGTAGCACACGCCAAATAGATGACAGATAACCCACAAGCCAATCGTGACCTTCTCTTGTGAAGCCCAGACGTAAGAGAGAGAGAACAAAGGCTGAACCTGGTCTTAACTTCCAATGCCCAACCCCCCTCCACGCCACTCCGCCAACCACCAGGATGCCCGGCATCAGAACATTCCAGGCATTCCCGTGATTGGCAGATAGCAGGTTGATTGACATGTCGGACCCCGCGAACACCGGGTACTGGTCAGTACAACACAACCACCTCCTAGCCTAGCACATAACACACAGCTGTCTGTGCGGGTCGCTACACAGCCCCCCCACCACAAAGTCCCTCGTCCCCGAGGGAACAAACAAAGTCTCTGAAGCGACCCGGAGGTCTCCTTTGCCTGCGTGGCCGTGATGGTCGCAGAGTGCCCCTCTGGGAACCAGGGGATGAAGGCAGGGATATGGGGGACAAGGAAGCGGGAACGGGTAATACAGTCCGTGGTTCTGGGGAACCACGCGGTGACACAGGGGGGGAGACAGGGGGAGTGGGCTGTCTGGAGCCTTGTCTGCGGCACCTGAGGGTGGGTGCCTGGAGAATGTCATTGCCAGAGAGGGGAATTGTGGGGTTCCTGGGGTTTGGGAGAAGAGGCCCCTCTGTATGGGGCTAACCTGTCCCGGTGCAGTGCCACCTTTCTCCCCCTGGGAGGAAGCTGCACCCGGTACACAACCTCCCCTACCCTCTCCAGGACACTGCAGGGTCCCACCCAGTGACTGTCCAACTTGGGGCATCTGCCTTTTTTCCTTAGGGGCTGTAGACCCAGACCAGCTCCCCAGCCACAAAGTGCCTTCCCCGGGTGTGCACGTCATAGTTCCTTTTCTGCCTCACACCTGCATTCACCAGCTGCTCTCTGGCAAAGGTGTGGGCTGTCTCCAGGCGGTCCTGGAGTCTCCGGGCATACTCCGGCCCCGGAGGAACATGAGGGCTATCCAGGGGCCGACCAAACGCCATCTCCGCAGGGGTGCGGATCTCTCCCCAGCATGAGGAGGGCAGGCGTGCAGGAGGTGGAGTCTTGGACAGCGGAGCGGCATGCCATGAGGACCATAGGCAGGTGCTTGTCCCAGTCACGCTGGTGTTTGGAAGAGACGATGGCCAGCTGCTGTCCAAGCGTTTTGTTGAAGCGCTCCACAAGGCCATCACTTTGAGGATGGAGAGGAGTAGTGCGGGTCTTGTGCATGCCCAGCCTCTCACACATGGTGGCGAACACACGGGACTCAAAGTTTCTGCCTTGGTCGCTGTGGATGGACTCTGCAGCTCCAAACCTGCTGAACATCCCCGCTGTCAGGGCGTCGACGATGGTCTCTGCCTCCTGGTCAGGCAGAGCATAGGCCTCGGGCCATTTTGTGAAATAGTCCATGGCCGTGAGCACCCAGCGGTTTCCACTGTCTGTGGTGGGGAACGGCCCAACTACATCCACTCCCACCCTCTCCATGGGAGCCCCCACTGGGAACTGTTGGAGCTGAGCATGAGAGTGGCCTGGAGGGCCCTTTCTCGCTGTGCAGTTGTCACAGCGGCGACAAAAGTCCTCCACATCCCTCTTGTGCTGCCCCCAGTAGAAGCCCTGACGGAGACGGCGCAGTGTTTTTGTGACCCCAAAGTGTCCAGTCCCCACCCCCATGAGTACTCTGGAGCACAGCCTCCCGCAATGCTTTTGGGACCACCACCTGCCACCTCTCCTCTCCCGTAGCTGACTCCTTCCATGCCCGCTGTAGCACGCCATCAGCCAGCCGCAGTCTCTCAAACTTCGACCACAACCCTTTGGTCGCGAGTGAGAGCGCTGTCACCTCTTCCCATGGTGGCCTCACCTGTGCCTCTACCCACTGTAGCACTGGCTGTAGGTCTGTGTCCCGTCCCTGCTGCTGCCGCCATTCAGCCACGTCGACAGTCTGCAGCTCACAGCAGACAGGCCCGCTCGCCCGACACACTGTGGCACAGACACCCTCCTCTGCCCGCAGCTCTCTCTCCCGTCCCTCTCTCCGTTCACAGTGGCGGCAGCCGTCTGCAGTACAGGGCCGACGGGACATGGCGTCGGCGTTGGAGTGGCGTGCCCCTGCCCTGTGCACCACCGTGAAGTCATACGGCTGAAGCTCCTCCAACCAGCGTGCCACCTGCCCCTCTGGCTCTCTGAAAGACATGAGCCACTGGAGAGCAGAGTGGTCAGTCCTTACAGTAAAGGGCAGACCACCCAGGTAGTACTTGAAGTGTTTGACGGAAGCCACAACAGCCAAGAGCTCCCGCCGGGTGACACAGTAGCGGCGCTCATGTTTGTCAAATGTTTTGCTGAAGTACGCCACCACTCTCTCCCCTCTGGCCCCACCTGGGCCAGCACCCCACCCATGCCCACATTGCTCGCGTCTGTGTCCAGGATAAAGGGCAAGGTGAGGTCAGGGGGCGAGCACGGGGCCTCGATCAGTGCACGTTTCAGGGTGTTGAACGCCTCCTCACACTCCACTGTCCAAGTGAAAGCCTTGTCCTTCGGCAGCAGGCGGTTCAGTGGAGCAGCAATGCTTGAGAAGCCCCGTACAAACCTCCTGTAGTACGAGGCCAGGCCCAGGAAGCTCTTCAGCTGACGCTGGTCGGTGGGGGTGGGCCAGTCTCTGACAGCCCCTACCTTGTCCTCCATGGTGCTGATCCCCTCCTTCCCCACTCGGTGGCCCAAGAAGGACACCTCTCTCCTCATGAAGTGGCACTTCTCGGGGTGGAGCTTCAGACCTGCGGCAGCCACCCTCTCCAGCACACGCCGTAGCGCCCCAGGGCTGACTGGAAGGAGCTGCCATGGGCCAGGATGTCATCGAGGTATACCAGACACTGCTGTCGGGGGATGCCATCCAGCACCCTGTCCATCAAACGCTCAAAAGTAGCTGGAGCGTTGCACAGGCCAAAGCACAGGACCTTGAACTGCCAGTGTCCTCTGTTAGTGGAGAACGCAGTTTTGGCTCTGGCCTCTGGGGAGAGGGGCACCTGCCAGTAGCCGCTGCGGAGGTCTAGTGAGGAGAACCAGGAGGACCCCTAACCAGGTCCAGCGACTCATCGATACGTGGTATGGGGTATGAGTCCTTCCTGGTTACCTCATTCAGCCGCCTGTAGTCCGCACAGAACCTCAGCTTGCCCCCCTTCTTCGGAACCATGACGACTGGCGCCGCCCAGGGGCTGTCTGAGGGCTCAATGAAGTCTGCCCGCTGCATCTCCAACACAGCCTTGTCTGCCGCCTCCTGGCGTGCCAGCGGGATACGGCGGGGACGCATCTTGATGGGTCGAGCATCACCTGTGTCGATCTCATGCTGCACCAGATGGGTCTGACCCACCTCTTCCTCACTCAACGCAAAGCTGTCTCTGAATTCAAACAGCAACTGCCACAACCGTCCCTGGGTCAAGACCAACACAGTTCCTCCCCCATATCTCCCTCACTGCAGACAGTGTCCTCTCCTCTCCCATCTGGGGTAGCTGGGCTGGGGGGGTGCGGCCCGGGCTCACAGAGGGCTGTGTCATGGAGGTAGCTGGGGAATGTAACACACCGCCGTAGGTGACAGGGGGACTGGGGAAAAGTCACACACAGCTGTGGGGAGGGGGCGCAGCCATGAGTCTCTGCTGCTTTAACTGTTGGAGTAAAGGGTTTGTTGGGTTGAGTGAATGTGACATTAGGGGGGCCATGGTGACTTCCGTCCCTCCCTGGAAGCTCAGTGTGCCCCTATTTAGGTCTAACTGGCAGCCTGTGCTCCTAAGAAAGTCCAACCCCAGGATACAAGGGTCCTGCACAGCCGCCACCCACACAGGATGACGCACAGTCCTGCCCCCTACTGTCAGAGTCATTATTCCCTTCCCTTTCATGGGTGCCAGCTCACCTGTGACTGTGCGGAGCTGCACAGTTGTAGGCTCACACTGAGTCCAACCTGGCACAATATCTGGCCTCACCAGGGTTACTGTGGACCCAGTGTCCACCAGGGCGGAGCAGGGCACCCCTCCACAGTGACAGGGACATGACAAAGTCCCCAACACAGGTCCGGCCCACCACAACAACAGGCTCCATCCGCTTGCCCTCGTCTGCTTCTGGGGGAAGTGGAGCCTTGCTTCCCGTCTGTGCCGGTGGGCTCCTCCTGAAGATGATGGTGGTTGGGATAGAAAGCCAGGGGTCCGCACTACCCGGTCTATGCGGACCCGAGCCGTTTCCCTGAGCTCTGGGGGACATGGGGCAATCTCGGCGCAGATGGCCTGGCTGGCCACAACCCCAGCAGACCCTGGGACCAGGGCTTGTGTTTCGTGCCGCCTGTAGCGACACAGCCCGAATGAGTTCTGTCATTTCGGCCACCCAAGCAGGCTTTTCCGGCTCCGGGCTTCTCTGCCCCCAGCTCGCACAGAGGGTGTGTCTCCCTGCACCCCCACCAAAGCCCCAGCTGAAGCCCCAGCCCACACCAGCTCCCTCTCCAAAGCCATCTCCAAGGCTGTCTGCAATGACTCAGGATGAGCCAGCTGGGTCTGTATGCGCAGCTCCGTAGGGGAGATCGCCTGTATGAACTGGTCCCGTGCTAGCTCGCTCTGCACGGAGGGGGGCATGTGAGCATATGCCCGCCGAGAGAGGCTCTCAATGTCATTAGCTAGCACCCGTAGAGGCTCTCCAGGCTGCCTGCGTCTATTCCTCAGTTCGGAGCGCAGTAGCCCGGGCTGTACACACTGTCCATAGCGCCTCCTCAGTGCTCCCACTAGAGCACCATAATCATGCCTGTCCTCGGGGCTAATCAATATCAAACAGGACAGAGCTTCATCCGTGAGGCATAAAGCCAACTGCAGTGCCCTTTCTTCATCCGACCACCCCTAAAATGAGCTAACAGTTCAAACTGAGCATGAAAAGCTTCCCAATCCGCCTTACCGGAATACTTCGGGGTCTTAACAGATACGGACGCAGCCGGGAACTGGGCGCCGCCATGTTTGTTTACATCCTGAGCCCCAGATTCCTCGTCACCCGCGTCGACGTCGCCACTTCGGTCCGCCCACCAGAATCCGCGCGAAATACACTCGACGAAGCACTCATGCCCGCTTCAGCGGCCATCACTCTAACGTCCTCCCTCAAGCGGCCTCTGCGCTCCGACGCCCTGGCGATCTCCTCAGACAGAACCCCGACGTCCATTCACACGCACCTCCTTGGCCATAATCGTCCCCTACCTCCACCTTCACTTTCGGATTCCTCGAAGCATTTTCAATCCCGTTCTCACCTACGGTAGCTAGCCACATAAGTCAGCTAGCTAGCTGGCTAACTTGTATCAACGTTTTTACTTCTGACACCAATGTAATGACCTGACTAGATCATAAATGAACAATTGTCCAGACAGAGGCTTGAGTTTGCGAATTGACGGTTTATTGAACCAACTTTACACAGGCTACTGTTTGGGCCGTAGCACACGCCAAATAGATGACAGATAACCCACAAGCCAATCGTGACCTTCTCTTGTGAAGCCCAGACGTAAGAGAGAGAGAACAAAGGCTGAACCTGGTCTTAACTTCCAATGCCCAACCCCCCTCCACGCCACTCCGCCAACCACCAGGATGCCCGGCATCAGAACATTCCAGGCATTCCCGTGATTGGCAGATAGCAGGTTGATTGACATGTCGGACCCCGCGAACACCGGGTACTGGTCAGTACAACACAACCACCTCCTAGCCTAGCACATAACACACAGCTGTCTGTGCGGGTCGCTACAATACGTTAAACTCTTTATCAACAAAAAGTAATTATTTTCAAATAATCCAAATGTGCCTTAAATATTTTCTAACGATGCCACAATTTACATATAGCCTACTTACTCCTCAATCAGATCAAGAACATCTTGGTAATTATGTTCATCATCTCTAAGGAAACTATCTGGGGCAGACTCGGGCATGATACACTAGGACAGGTTGCCGCGCGGTGAAACACCGCTTCCCATTAATTTCAATCGGCGACCTTTGGGCGGTACGAAGGTGGCGTGGGAGGCGGTGAAAAAGTTTTTTTTCCAAAGGCAACCGCTGGGCGATGACCAATCATATCGAGTGGTTCCCATGACGAATTTAACGCTAAGCGACCCAAGGCTGGAGACGTTCTTCAAAGATGGCTGACAAAAATACTATGATGGAAGCAAATGTATGTGATTATAACGTAATAACGAATCATGCAAAAACAATGTACATTTGACAGGAATATGTTAATGTAGAGACAAACGAGTATAATTTTTTTTAATCGTAAAGTTAATTTACGAAAATCACGATTTAGCCAGCTAGCTGACTAGCTAACATTAGCCAGCTAGCTGGCTAGCTTTATGGGTGTTGTGACACGAGTATGAAATTGTAATTCTGGTTGTTTAATGTTTTAGGGACTCCTGAAACAACCAGCAAACCAGGCTGTCGTCTTGTGAAACAGTGGCTGTAAAGAATCTAGCTAGCTAAAGCATTTACTGCAAATTGAAAGAAAAAAACTTGAGAGCCCATCATAGCTAGTTGTATCAATTTCAAAACAGTCTGAATGGCATAAATTAAGCCTATGGATTGAGTAGAATATACACTGCTCAAAAAATAAAGGGAACACTTAAACAACACAATGTAACTCCAAGTCAATCACACTTCTGTGAAATCAAACTGTCCACTTAGGATGCAACACTGATTGACAATAAATGTCACATGCTGTTGTGCAAATGGAATAGACAACAGGTGGAAATTATAGGCAATTAGCAAGACACCCCCAATAAAGGAGTGGTTCTGCAGGTGGTGACCACAGACCACTCCTCAGTTCCTATGCTTCCTGGCTGATGTTTTGGTCACTTTTGAATGCTGGCGGTGCTTTCACTCTAGTGGTAGCATGAGACGGAGTCTACAACCCACACAAGTGGCTCAGGTAGTGCAGCTCATCCAGGATGGCACATCAATGCGAGCTGTGGCAAGAAGGTTTGCTGTGTCTGTCAGCGTAGTGTCCAGAGCATGGAGACGCTACCAGGAGACAGGCCAGTACATCAGGAGACTTGGAGGAGGCCGTAGGAGGGCAACAACCCAGCAGCAGGACCGCTACCTCTGCCTTTGTGCAAGGAGGAGCAGGAGGAGCACTGCCAGAGCCCTGCAAAATGACTTCCAGCAGGCCACAAATGTGCATGTGTCTGCTCAAACGGTCAGAAACCGACTCCATGAGGGTGGTATGAGAGCCCAACGTCCACAGGTGGGGGTTGTGCTTACAGCCCAACACCGTGCAGGACGTTTGGCATTTGCCAGAGAACACCAAGATTGGCAAATTCGCCACTGGCGCCCTGTGCTCTTCACAAATGAAAGCAGGTTCACACTGAGCACATGTGACAGAGTCTGGAGACGCCGTGGAGAACATTCTGCTGCCTGCAACATCCTCCAGCATGACCGGTTTAGCGGTGGGTCAGTCATGGTGTGGGGTGGCATTTCTTTGGGGGGCCGCACAGCCCTTCATGTGCTCGCCAGAGGTAGCCTGACTGCCATTAGGTACCGAGATGAGATCCTCAGACCCCTTGTGAGACCATATGCTGGTGCAGTTGGCCCTGGGTTCCTCCTAATGCAAGACAATGCTAGACCTCATGTGGCTGGAGTGTGTCAGCAGTTCCTGCAAGAGGAAGGCATTGATGCTATGGACTGGCCCGCCCGTTCCCCAGACCTGAATCCAATTAAGCACATCTGGGACATCATGTCTCGCTCCATCCACCAACGCCATGTTGCACCACAAACTCTCCAGGAGTTGGCGGATGCTTTAGTCCAGGTCTGGGAGGAGATCCCTCAGGAGACCATCCGCCACCTCATCAGGAGCATTCCTAGGCGTTGTAGGGAGGTCATACAGGCACGTGGAGGCCACACACACTACTGAGCCTCATTTTGACTTGTTTTAAGGACATTACATCAAAGTTGGATCAGCCTGTCGTGTGGTTTTCTACTTTAATTTTGAGTGTGACTCCCAAATCCAGACCTCCATGGGTTGATACATTTGATTTCCATTGATCATTTGTGTGATTTTGTCAGCACAATCAACTATGTAAAGAAAAAAGTATTTAAAAAGAACATTTCATTCAGATCTAGGATGTGTTATTTTAGTGTTCCCTTTATTTTTTTGAGCAGTGTAATATAACTTTGCACCAAGGATGTCTAGTTTTGCACACTTTGTACAAAATAATAAAATGCAGTACAGGATATTTCTCAACGTAGCTCTTTATTAGCTAGCTATAACTGGCATGTTCACGTATCGCCAACCAGGATCAAACTGACCATGACCTAACCATTTGGGTGGTCTTAACCAATCATAGCACAGTATGAGATGGCGGTAAAATGCATCCAATTACAATTCAGTATGTTTACACATATGAATATTACAAAGGATGCAAGTTGTATATACATGTAGTTATTACCATGCATGAGTTCCCCACATTTAATATATTCACTGATCATGTACTCTACCTTGGCAAATAAAGGTGCAGTTCAGGTATGAATGTCTTGAGATTATCCAATACCAGGAGTATCACATTCCAGTCTTTGTATTATGCTGTGTCTGCATGTATGTATTACAATTATACACCACAACAGTGTTAACCAATCTTGGTCCTGGGACATCAATGGTTACACATTGTAACTAATAGACTAGAAACAAGATTTAACTAGTTAAAGACTGATTTGTAATTCATATATACATAAGTATAATTTACAAAACAGTACACTACACTTCCTATGCATCATGTAAGTAGTCTAAAACCGGCTCATCTCCATATCTAATGCCCTTCATCTGCATTGATCTGATAAACACAGGATAGGTGTAGTATTTCATCAAATGAGAGACTTAATTTCAATTTGAAACACTTTATTGAAAGCAGTTCATTATCCAAGTGTTATCAATACAAGTTCAATCTGTACTTCAATGCATATCTGTTATGCATTATAATAGAGGAAGAAAGGTGGCGAGAGAGGTGTAAAAGGGAAAGAGGTAAGAACATATGCTGCCTTCCCCTGCTCCTATGATTAATGAATCACAGTGTAACCCAAATATTCTCTCAGTTCATCACAATTACATAAGTGTCTCTAGTCAGCCCGAAGGTTATCTTAAAAGCGGGTGAGGTAGCGATGATGGGACTGGGGGTTGGCATCCTCTCACGTCAAAACATCTGCAGATGTAGAGAGCATGTTTATGCCGTGTTTTTATTTTTTAATTAAAATGCAAAACTGACCTTGGATCATTAACTGATATTTCAATGTAAAGCATCTCTTTAATAATACTTCCTGTTGACCTTACCAAGTGACCTATCACCTCTTATCATGCTGTGCCCTCGATGTAGCCAGTTCAGATGCAGGAGGGGTTCACCGACACAGCTGATATAACCTAGAGGATTTAGGGAGAAGAGGAGAGGGGGATGAAGTGAAGGAGAGACTTATTGAGAAATGAAGGTAGTTAAAGGGACAGTGTTCAACAGGAATCTGTCGCCTCACCTGGTGTCCACACCACACTAAGTGGCTGCAGAGTACCTCATGCTGAATAACATGAACGAACACACGAGGACAAACAATATAGCATAGTTATAGAAATATTCAAGTGTCTTGCTATTCTCCATGGTTGGCTCTTTTGCCCATTCTTTGAAGGTGGAAGGAGCCACAGTTATACACCTGAGCCTGGTTACTGTACAACACAATCCATCAATCAGATTGATACATGTGTGTAGATGTGGGTTATAGGGTTTTGAATACCCATATTGAAAAAAATGTGACTTAAAATAGCTTGTTTTGTTTTTGTACAGACATCACACCCTTACCTAAACAGTACCCTCACCTGAGAAGTAGAAATCAAAGGGAGAGAAACTGGGAATTGAATAACTGCAGTTAACATAGCTAAGTAAATGGAAAAATACTCTTATTGCAATGTGAATGGCTCTTAAAGAGCCTTTGGTTGTGCATAGTGTAGTCTATGGTGTTGCCAGGGAACAACTCCCTCTTCGAAGAAGTAGGAAGTGAAGACCTCCTGCACACAGATTGCCTCTCTTGCTGCGTTGTTGGACCCCATCCTTGAAACATCCTGCTGAGCAGCAGACCTCCTCTGGCACACAGCGGCGAGCTGCAGATCCCCTCCTGGTCCTCGTGTCCATCCTCATGAAGTTATGCAGAACACAGGTAGTCATCACACACCTGAATTCCTCCAGGAGGCAGTCCCAGATGGCCCTGGTCACCCAACCTTGCAGTGCCCTACATGTTAACTGTTTTGAAGGAATCTCGAGTTACAAGATATTTGTAGGAAAATGGAAGACAATGTAATTATCACCAGGTCATTGTGGATTACTAAAGTATATAATATCCCCGATGACAAATCATGATAACATTGGATTGATAGATGCATGGGCACACATATGTGAATGTGTAGTATGTGACAATAACAGGAAATGAATACATAAATACCACTTGAAGCTTGATGATGAGTTGATCATTTGAATCAGCTGTATAGTGCTTAGGCAAAAACAAAATGTGTCCCTCTGAGTCTCCAGGACCAGGACTGAGAACCACTGCTCTTCATGTGTATACAGGCTTTCATAGCTCTCTTTATCTGAGGACAGAAAACCTCACAAGAAACAGACTTCATTATAGTCAAATTAGACCGCACTGAATATTAAGTTAATATTATCTCCATCCTCAATTTTAGGGACAGGAACTACACAAAAGTACCTGTCCTATCCAGAATAGCCTGCTCTCTCACTGACAGTTGGGGCTGCTATCCTTTCACCCTCCTCCATGGTTGTTAGCTAGCTATCTACAAATGCAATTAGAGTTTGTTTTTTACAGTGATAAATACAGGTGGTGATATTTCATTCACTTAGCTAGCTATATAGTATGTGAAGTTGGCTAGGTAGCTAGCTAGCCAACTAACGTTAGCAGTTCATTTGAGTTAGCCTGCACTGTAGCTAGTTAGCTAACAAAACGTTGTTTTTTTACATTTTCGAAATGTATTTACTTACTTTAATAGGTTATCCCAGCCATGTGGCCAATTGGAAACAGGGCTGCAAAATGTGTTTGTCACCAGAGCGTTTTAAAGGATATTACTATTGAACTATGTACCCATTTAATAACCAGACCTTCATACAAACTTGTTACGCTGAATTCTTGACGCGCAGTCGAACATGCTGCTATATGCTTACCATCACGCCCACAAGCGAATCACAATGTGCGGCCTAAGCGGCACGCGGAAATGTACCACTTTCTTTTTTTCTTTTTTTTTGGACCAATAACATTTGATTTTTTACTCCCCAAATACAGGTACAAGCTTGTAGCATCATGCCCAAGACTCAAGGCTGTAATCGCTACTAAAGGTGCTTCAAGAAAGCTCGGGGATTTGAGTAAAGGGTCTGAATACTTATGTAAATGTGATTCGTTTTGTTTCTTTTTTTTCTCTCTCCAAAAGCCTTTCTTTGCTTTGTCATTATGGGGTAGTGTGTCAATTGAGGGGAAAAAATGATTAAATCCATTTTAAAATAAGTCTTTAACGTAACAAAATGTCTGAATACTTTCCAAATGCACTGTAACCCATCAGTCAGACCCCATCAATTAATCACTCTTATCTGCATGTCCAGCCCTTTATATTTAGCTTCACAATTAAGTGTTTTACCATGTTATCTTCTGTAATGTTTCCACTGCATTCGTTTTGGATGAGCTTTTCATTGCTTTTAAGAGCTAGTTAATCATACAGAAAACCAATGGAACAAACCAGAAGTCTGGAGCTCCAACAATATATATTTTTTAAAGGGGCTAGAAGTGGGACTGTAGGAGTTAACATCAGCGCCAAGTAACATTCAGACACTCAAGTGGCAGGCAACACACAGGGCTGAACTAACAGCAACACAAGTAGTACAAGTAGTCTCCGGTGTTCCGCTCCAGACTGCTTTTTATTGTGGTAGATGTTCGACACAGCGTTCAGGTCAAACTGTACACAAAAGTGACAGTCTGATTCTCCGGTAACAGTCTACTGGTTTTTCAGGTCCTTCAGTATCCTGATGGCCGACCTCACCGTGACTGCAGACTTCGTGTTGTGTGTCCAGGCGCCTCCAGCAACAGTCTTCATGCAGGACCCACAGTGCCAGATACCAACTGCCCTCCTCTTCATCTTAGTCTTGCCACAGAAGGAGCAGGTGTACTTGGCGTGCTGGCTGATCTCAATCTTCTTCACCATCTTCCTGAGCGACGCGCCATAACGCGTCGTAACGTATTTACCCACGATCCCCACCTTCTTGGTGCGCTTGGCCATTGTAGTTCTGGAGACGTAGGTCCAAAAAGCAATGTACCGCTTTCTAGTGTACATTCACGGTCGCCAGGTGTACGGTGTTTCCTCCGACACATTGGTGCGGCTTGTGTGCAAGAAGCAGTGTGGCTTGGCAGGGTCGTATTTCGAGGAACGCACGGCTCTCGACCTTCGCCTCTCCCGAGTCCGTACAGGAGTTGCACTGATGGGACAAGACTGTAACTACCAATTGGGGAGAAAAAGGGATAACAAACTATTTTACATTTACACTTGATTGAGGTAGGGACATCCCAAGGATCCCGAATAGCACGGACCCTCTGGACATAATATTTTCTAGGCCATTAGCGATAACAGGAAATACACAAGTCGTAGGCTACACTATAGCTCAAGGTGGCTACTTCGGAATGGCGGCTTGCACGGGAAAAACGGTACGTTTCTAAAATGTATGGTTGATTTAATTAATGTAAGGGCCATTCCGCCGAATCGGTGCCTTTTCCGTCCCCAGGACATTACATGCATAAATATGCATGTAAAGTATCTGTATAATACATTATATTATCAAGCAAAGTGTCATGCACATGGTCCTAATTGCAATTTGAAGATCCATAATGTACAACCTTAATAAAAACTACCCAGAACACTGAAAAAATAGGATTTTAGCCCGTCCCCACTACACTTCACCATTAAATATAATGATTAGAAACAATCAAATCTTTTTTTTTAATTATTGGGTGACTCTTTCCAATTTAGACATAATACATTTTCTCAGAGGAAAGTCATATGTTAGGTAAAATACACATTTTAGTCATGTTTTCACTCAGTCCTGTTACCCTGACACATTCCCCCCTCTAAACTTTGGGACATTCCACAAGTCACATGATCAACAGGAAGTAGCATCATTTGAGTCTCCTGATGCCATGGGAAGACCAACAGTAAGTTCTCTCACTCTTTTTATCATATTGTAAGTATGACTGAGAATGTCAATCTCAATGTACAGTCCTATTTTTTTTTAAAGATAGTTTTGGGTAACCACTTGAAGGTGCTAAGTGTTCTCATGCTATTCATGCTATTAACATTGATGCCATGTGGCTACATTTCATGTATTTGCTAATGCTATGCTAAAAACTCAGTCCTGTTACTTTCAGTCCTGTTACTCATATGAAGGGTAACAGGACTGAATAAGAGTAACAGGAGTGAGAAGTTTGAATAAAATAGCCATTTTAAATGTGTATCTGGTATATACATTGATTCATTATAATACTATTCTCTTGATTTTATGTTTCACAGTGTTTTTCGGTTTTGAAATGTGAACACATTACTTACAGGGAGCCAATCGATTAAGTGCTGCAGAGAAGCAGCGGTGCTGTCACACTCGACGTGATGCCGACCCAGAAAGGAGAGACAGATACTTGAAGAAGGAACAGCAGAAATACAGGGAGGACATAACATCAGGCAGGGAGAAAACAGTCAGATACTTGAAGAAGGAACAGCAGAAATGAGATGATACTGCACTTAGTAAGAAGGAACAGCAGAAATACAGGGAGGACATAACATCAGGCAGGAAGAAAACAGTCAATAACATTAGTAAGAGGGAAAAGCGCAGACATCACAAAGAGTGGAGGGAGACTTACTATAGGATCAAGTCCAGGGAAGAAGCCCTAAAGCACCTCACCACACCTCTAGGTAGCCCGCAGCTTTCACCAGACAGAGCAGATAATCCAGAGCCAAGCAGTTCAAGATCAGGATGAGAGTTAGTGCTAGTGTGTTAAATGGATTATGTGTAAAATGGGTGATGGCCAGTTATTAATTTAACAATTGAACAACTATTGTAATTGTGATGTACTTGTGTGTTTTAGACAGATGAAGGGCGTTAAAGGTGAAACACATCAGAGAAGCTCCGGAAACAAACTGAAGAGATACAAAAGCAGCTACAGACACAAACCTGAAAAAAAGGAGAGGTATAAGGAAAGCATTCTGCGTATGAAACAGAATTATCCATCTCCATGTACAAAAGTTGACAAACAAATGAGACCGCTACCACGCGCTACAATGCAAAAGACCCTTCTCTTCCATGACACCTTAGTGGAGGACATCCGACAGAGGCACAGCAACTCATGGGGATCAAGGGAAAGGCAACTCATCTCAAAGATAGTGACAGGAAAAAAAAAAATATATAGGCTGCAACGTCTCTCCCAAAGTTAATTTGTGTTGTCAAAGAAAAGGTGGCTGATGAATGCGAAGAATGCAGAACTTAACTTAAACTACAAAAGGGTAAAACTAACCTGTCTCACGACGATCTAAACCCAGCTCACGTTCCCTATTAGTGGGTGAACAATCCAACGCTTGGTGAATTCTGCTTCACAATGATAGGAAGAGGGTGGTAGATGGCTTCAAAAACAAAGTCCAAGATTTTTACACCATGGATGATGTCAGTTGATTAACGACTGGGAAGAGGCAGACGCCTCACTCAGAAGAAAATCAAAAATCAGAAGAGGTTCCTTTTGGCCACAATGAAAAATCTACATGTGAAGATTTTGGCAGAACATGATGGGTTTCTCATACTCCCTCTTCTGCTCACTGAGCCCCTTTTGGGTTGTTCACCCAACTCTAAGTGACCAGGAGACTTGCATGTGCAAACAGCATGAAAATCTCAGTTTTATCGTACAGAAACTGCACCACCTGAAGATAATCAGCACTTTCAATCCTGATGAACTTCTAAAATCCGTCACATGCAAAACGGAGTGCATGAAGTGCATGTATGGGGACTATGCGGTGTGCAAGGACCTCTCGTCCCGTCTCTGGCCAATACAATGATAAGAATGAAGTGACTTATGTCCAGTGGGCAACTGTGGATAAGGAGCACAAGAATGACCCCAATGGCGGTACATCCAAAGTCACTATCAAAAAAGAGTTCCAGACCTCCCAAGAGCAACTGCTGGAACAACTGAATCTGATGCCGCGCAAGTTTATGATGTACACTTCCAACATCAAGAATCCGTTTACCCACTATAGGGCACTGAAACAAGGCTTCAAAGCACATGACTGCTTTATTCATGTTGACTTTTCCGAAAATGACCTCTAAGTACACCACAGAAATACAGACAGTGTCCTTCTGCACAGTGTCCCCCTCCAGACAAGAAGGGCCCACCAGCAATCTGGCAGCACTTGTCACCAGTGCTTGATTATGTGCAGAGTGCACATCCAGAGGTTACCACTATCCATTTTTACAGTGATGGCCCTTGCACTCAGTACAAGCAGCGAGGGAATTTGTTCCTGTTTAGTACTGAGCTGTCCAGAAGAAGATTCACTGCTGGATTGTGGAACTTCTTTGAGGCAAGCCATGGCAAGGGTGCCCCGGATGGAGTGGGCAGGGCCCTGAAGAGGACAGCTGACAGTCTTATCAGCAAGGGGACAGATGTCCCTATTGCTTCAGAGCTGTTTTCTGTGTTGAGCAAGATGGATACAGCAAACAAGTTATTTTTTTGTGGAAGAGGAAGTAGTCAACAGCCGTGTCAGAGATGCCCAAGGATGTGCCACCAGTTCTATCTATGATAAAGATGCATCAGGCAGTAACCCCAGGCCATGGAGAGCTGACCTACAGGGACGTCAGCTGCTTGTTCACAGCAAGACAACATCTGAGCTGTGAGCGCTTTAATGCAAAGCATTTCACATTCAATTGACAGAAGGCTCCCACGACCACAGGAAATCAGGGGCAAAGTCCTGATGTTGTTGGTAAATGGTGTGTGTTGAAGTACAACGGTCAACTGTACCCTGGCATCATCACAGACACAAACAACACACACGTCAAGGTTTGTATTATGAAAAGTATTGGGGCCAACAGGTTTTGCTGGCCACCCCGCGAAGACATCCTTTGGTACCCGTTTCAAGACCTCCTGTGTACTATTCCACCAGTGAGGCAAGTCGCAGCTCGTTACATGGAAATTGACAACAAAGTCTGGGCCAAACCAGAGACTGTTTCTTAGAAAAGGCAAGTTTTTGTTCATTATTTTATTGAAATTCTGTATGAAATACAATTGTATGTCGTGTTTGCAAGTGAATGTTGTTTTATGTGCATAAAATACTATAAGTTAATATTAGATACTGGTAGTCAATGTAGAGCTCTGATGATTTGCTTAACATGCTCAGCTTTTTGTATTTTTGTCTTTCTTGCCTTTTGAAAGGAATATGGAGAACCCATACTGTGCAGAGGCAGGAGCCTGACCCACATGCTGCACCCCGCACACACAAGCACACGCTCACATACATACACACACTCATACACACACAATTGTTACAGCTTTTATGTTGCTATTTAGACTAAGATATTTTTTGCCAAATATAATGACCTCTGTTTTATCTTTGTTTAATTTAAGTTCTGTGACATCCAGTTATTCTCCCTCACACAAGCACTCATTCCTGTTACTCAGTGTTCATTCCTGTTACTCAGTGTTCATTCCTGTTACTCAGTGTTCATTCCTGTTACTCAGTGCTCATTCCTGTTACTCAGTGTTCATTCCTGTTACTCAGTGTTCATTCCTGTTACTCAGTGTTCATTCATGTTACTCAGTGCTCATTCCTGTTACTCAGTGTTCATTCCTGTTACTCAGTGTTCATTCCTGTTACTCAGTGCTCATTCCTGTTACTCAGTGCTCATTCCTGTTACTCAGTGTTCATTCCTGTTACTCAGTGTTCATTCCTGTTACTCAGTGCTCATTCCTGTTACTCAGTGCTCATTCCTGTTACTCAGTGCTCATTCCTGTTACTCAGTGTTCATTCCTGTTACTCAGTGCTCATTCCTGTTACTCAGTGTTCATTCCTGTTACTCAGTGTTCATTCCTGTTACTCAGTGTTCATTCCTGTTACTCAGTGTTCATTCCTGTTGCTCAGTGCTCATTCCTGTTACTCAGTGCTCATTCCTGTTACTCAGTGCTCATTCCTGTTACTCAGCGCTCATTCCTGTTACTCAGCGCTCATTCCTGTTACTCAGTGCTCATTCCTGTGACCCAATGTTCATTCCTGTTACTTCATTGTTTTTTAGTAATTAAAAAAAGATAAACCACTTGTTTTTCAATTGTTTGGTCCATCATTTAAACAGTTGTTTGATAAATCACATGATACGTTTATCAAACATCTAAGGGGGTCTCCTTTACATTTTTTAAATGGCTTTGTGTTAAAAAAACACACATTTTGCCTGCATATGTTGACTTTTTAGCTACAGATATCTTTTTTGAACATGTAACCAATTTTCTTTAAAATACCCACTTTGAGGGAAAAACAAAACTAGTTGGCATGACTTTTAATTTATATTTAAACAGTTTAATATCTAAACAGTAAACATTGATATTTAAACATATTTTAAGAGTTTTGGTAACAGGACAGGAAAAATGCAACCATCTTCCATTTTAGAAACCTTGTAAAAAAAATATAGAATTGTCTGAGATTGACCATTACACATTTTGAATAGTTAAACGTGTGTTATTAGATAGTGCTGAAAAAAGATAAGGAATGAAGTTTAATTTTGAAAAGTTACAACATGCAAATGGTACCGATTCAGCGGAATGGCCCATAAATATAAACTATGCACCTTATGACTTTCATTAACACGCAGGTGTCATGCAGACATTAGTAAGGCATTGGTGTCATGTCAGTTTGATGTTCAATGGTAGGCGACAGCCACGCGGTGGTATGTTTGCCCAGGCTTAATTCTGGCACTTATCACCCCCCATACCAGCCTGTACAGTGGTTTCCTGGACTGTTTCCTGAAGACTTACTGCCACAATGGGCTCTGTGCCTGACCTGGCCAACGTGGCTGGAATGCTGTGCTCTTTGTCTGATACGGGGCCTGCCAGCAGCTCACCAGGAGAGACTTTGGGCTGGAGAACATGTCTGACCTCAGGTTGGCAACACAGGATCTTTGTCTTTGAATTCTCGTCTCATCCCTCTCCCCTTCACTGTGTTTTTGTCTTACAAATAAGTCTTCATTTTTGTATGTTATTGTCTATTGCTGATGTTTCTCTTTTCCCTGTGATTCTCTCTCTAATTATCTTTAACCTCTGTCACAGTAGCCTGCAGTATACCCTGTCTGGCTCCCTGGCATTGGTCTTCTCCTCACTGGTGTTGTGTCTCAGAGAGCTGGTGAAGGGTCGTATGCAGGCCAAGCATGAGATGAGGCTCGGGGGGAGACCTCTCTGGTGTCATGCATGTAAGTGTCGCAACTGTTCTGCAGAACCCTGGCCAGTCCAATGTTGACTTTAATTCCTTAATTTTATTACATTTTTATTTTTAGGATCGTCATGACGACATCTATTCTTCCTAGGACTCCACTTCTCATTTAGCTATTCAGAAAACTCCAGATGATATAGATCTAGTCTCTGGTACTGGTACGGCTTCACACAACTGATCTTATGTGTTATTTGTTTTTGTCTTTGATAGATGCTGTCCCACTCTTAATCTGTGGGGGAGTTGGGGGGGCAGCTTTTGGTTGGCAGTGTCAAATCCAGAATCCAGGTTCACGCCATGTCAGGCAAGCAGGCTGGGTTTCTCAGAACACTGCTCAGTATAATAAGGACAGAAGGTGACAACATCTTCCTCCACATTATTTTTAATAATCTGATTCTACAGTTTATCCAAGGTCTTCTAAACTAGGTGCATTCTGTGAAACTCAAATGTAGTGTTAATCAGTTAACTTCTGACTGATTTATCACCCAATCAATACCTTTCATGTTGGCAGCTTTGTTTTCCAGATAACAGAAATGAATTAACTCATTATCTACAGAAGATTAGGATTGTCCCCACATGTAATGTGATACGGTTTAGCAGTATGAGCTATTTAGTTTGTGATAGCTTTGTCTGTCACAGCTTTCTAGTTTGAGCCCCTTTAGATTTCACATGTATGGGCTTTTATGTGTGCATGATGTGCATGATGTGCATGATGTGCATGGTGTATTGCCTCTGTTCCAGGTGTCCCTGCTTTGTATTCTGGTCTAACCCCCACTTCCCCTCC